>NC_056738.1:28122668-28336503 GCF_019279795.1 Protopterus annectens | reverse complement strand
AAACACAGATGATCCTGATTGCTCCAGACTGGCCACGCCAGCACTGGTACCCTATCTTAAGGAACTTGGCTCAAGGCCCACAATGGATTTTGCCTCAAATTCCACACCTTTTGACTCAACAAAACAATCAGATCCTGCACGGTCAGCTCAAAACCCCAAACCTAGCTGCATGGCACATACAACACCTCTCTCTAAAGCTGTTATGGATGTCATTTTGGAGGCCAGTAGGCCTAGCACCAGGAAAGCTTACTCAGAAAAATGGAAGAGATTCTGCGCCTGGAACCAGGCTCAAAGCCTTGACCCTCTTGTTCCAAACATTCCTCAGATTTTACAATACTTAACTGTGATGCTGGAGAGAAGCCTATCCTTCTCATCAATTAAGATCCACGCCTCTGCCATTTCAGCACATTACAACATGGATCCTCCTTTATTCTCTCATCCCTTGCTAAAGCAGTACCTCAGAGGGGCTAAAAACATAAGACCGCCCCGGAGAGCACCAACACCAATTTGGGACCTCAATTTCATTTTGGAAAAACTGACTGTACCACCTTTTGAGCCAGCCAATACAGCCGATCTAAAATTTTTATCATGGAAAACAGCTCTGCTCCTAGCAGTAACTTCAGCACGAAGAGTCTCAGAGCTACAGGCATTAATGGCAGTGGAATCTTTTATAATTTTTCAAGAGGACAGGGTTTCTTTAAGGACAAATCCTACCTTTATGCCAAAGGTGATATCTAGTGTGGCTCTAAACCAAACCATCCATTTGCCAACTTTTTTTATCCAAACCCCCAGACTAAAGGGAAGAAACTTCTGCATTCTTTGGACATACACAGGCAGCTACGCTTCTACTTGGACAAAACAAAAGCTTTCAGGAAAACTGAACAACTGTTTGTAGCATATGCTGCAGGATCACAGGGCAAGGCTATCTCATAGCAGACTATATCCATATGGATAGGACACTGTATTCTTTATTGCTACACGCAGCATGGAAAATCAGTCCCAAATAGCATTAGGCCACATTCCACCAGGGCAACAGCCACTTCAACAGCTTTTCTCAGAGGAGTACCTACCAAGGAAATTTTGGAGGCTGCAACTTGGGAGTTCAGTGCACACCTTTACCAAGCATTACCACTTGCCTCTCTACTCTAAATCCAGAGCAGGATTTGCCACTGCAGTTCTGAAGGGCCTCATAGCCAATCCTAACTCTTTATAGACCAGCCACCCAGCCTTAACTTTGGGATTCTACCCAAGTGTAATGACTGCAGCAGTGTAACACGATGAACATAGTACAGTTTTGTACCTACCATAAATGTAGATGTTCGAGTGTTCACACTGCTGCAATTAAGGTTACCCTCCCTCCATCCCCTCTGAACTAGCTGAACTTATCTATGCCTTTCTATCCTATACAACCTTTGTGGTGTATTTGCTTGTAACTGAAGGTATTGTTTTTATTTTATATGTATATTTTTTGTTAGCAATATGTATTGCCTACCTACTTGGGGGCACCTGACATCTGGGGCAAGAAAAACTGAAGAAAATGGCATCGGATGCATCTTATATACCCCTGGCGCACTGACGTCAGGGAAGAAGCGACAGCAACCGACGCCGGACCAAGACTTTGGAACTCTGGCCGACTGCTGGACCACCTGATGGCAGGATAACCCAAGTGTAATGACTGCAGCAGTGTGAACACTCGAACATCTACATATATGGTAGGTACAAAACTGTACTTTCCGTATTTTCGTACATATATACTGAGCTTTGCAGTGGGAAAAAAGTGAGGAATAAATGTGACCTAGTTTACTAAAATTTGACCAAGAGTGGGTTAAGCCAGATGCATGTTTAGTTGGTTTTACAAGGAATCGGGATGATCCATTTCTTTGCCAGTTTTCTGGTCAAGTAAACTAATTATGTATCCCGAAACTTTTTTAAAATGGTTTGTTGTCTGCATATAGCTTAATTACTTTCTGAATTCTTGCATGGTTTATGTATCCAAAGATTAACAGTGATGTACTCTAAAGGTGAAAATCTTGCAATTTACACAGAAAAGTGACTCATTATTCCGTTGTAAAATTGGATTTGATTAATTTATTTCATAGTCTTATTCTAACACTCTTTGAAGTTGAAAATTCTGTGTACAAGCTAAAATCAAACAGAGGCAGTTTGATGCCTTTTGCATCCAGGAAACAGGAAGTACGTTTATTCTTTTGTACTTGAAGTTGCCTAACTATTTAAGTAACATTTAGGTAATGTAATAAATTTTCACTGTCCCAGCAAGACTTTAATCTAGTGTATGTTTTTGTGGCCGAATTTTCATAGTTTCATAGTTTAGTACTAGGCTATCTGCCCTGGGGCATTTGTAAGCCTAGCCATAGTGATGCGGCTTTCACCACCCTATGAAATGGTACAAAAATGCACAGAATAGATTTAGAATACTCTGCCTCTGTGTAGTAGTGACACAGTGAAGGTCCCCTTATATAATAGAATTAGTTTACTGTGCCCCTGTCTAGTAGTGACACAGATGTGACCCCTGGGGTAAACTTACGATCTCCCATCCACTCATCAAGATTTCTCTTGAAGAGATTCAGTGAGGGGCTCTGCCTAACATGAACTGGGATCTTGTTCCAGAGCATGGGAAGCCTCTGGGTCATGAATCTATCCCTCCAGCATGTCCTATTCATACTTGTGCCGAGGTTTAAGTCTTTAGCTCTCGTGGTTCTGATGGATTTGGATTTTTTGAGGTGGAGCATGTCCATCAGTTCCTGATTGGACATGGCCTTGTACGTCAAGCAGAGATCACCTCTGAGCAGGCAGTATGCTACTGAATAGAGCTGGGGTTTCTTTAGTCTGGCAGAATAAGACATATGTTGGAGACCCTTGATCCTCTTGGTGAGGTACTTTTGTGGTCTCTCCAGCTGTTGCAAATGCTGGGTGAGGTACATACCAAATGGGGCATTGTACTCAATCATGGGTCTGATGAGGGAGGAGTATAGGGGTACAATGACATCCTTGGATCTGGATGTGAATCCCTTCATGATAAGGTGTGCAAGGTAGAATGTCTGTCTAACCACTTTGGCAGCGTGGGTGTCAAATGAGAGGTCGCTGTCGACTTGGGTCCCTAGGTCTCTGATTACTTTTTCCGTACTCAGTGGGTTGCTGTCTGTGTGATAATTTTTGGGTACTTTGTTTTTCCCAAAGGGGATGACTATACATTTTTTGGCATTTAGTTTAAGGCCATGACTCCGGCACCAGTTGTCCGTTTCTGTGAGGCCTTTTTGTAGGATGTATGTGTCCGCTGGTGTGTCGACTATGGCACCTAGTTTGCAGTCATCTGCGAAGTTTGTCAGCCACAACCCTCCCATGTTTGCTTTAACATCTGAGAAATAAATGCCGAACAAGAGGGGTCCCAGGACAGATCCCTGTGGGACACCACTTGTGACTGGCTTTGAGTCTGACATTGTTCCAGCGATTTTAACTTTATGGGTTCTGTCCTTTAGCCAGTTTGCAACCCATCTAGTGACATAAGGGTTTACATTTAAGCTTTTGAGCTTATCTATGATGCCTGAGTGGGATATTGTGTCGATGGCCTTAGCCAAGTCCAGGTAGGCTGTATGGACTGCTTTGCCCTCATCAATGGCTCTAGTGACTGTTTTGAAAAAGTCAACCAGGTTCAAAAGGCAGGATCTGCCCTTTACAAAGCCGAACTGGGTGGGGTCAAGTGTCTGTAGGTCCCCAATGTCTCTGTTTATGAGTTCCATAATGATTCTTTCCATAGCTTTGCAGACCAGGTTGGTTAAGCTTATGGGGCGGTAGTTCCCAGGGTCTGTAGAGGTACCCCCTTTGTGGAGTGGGACCACTATTGCTGTACGCTAGTGTTCAAGTACATATCCTGTAGTAAGGCTAAGGTTAAATAGCATTTATATGTGTGGGTTTAGCTCCTCTTGGAGTTCACGTAGCACGCAACCCGGGATACCGTCAGGTCCCATTGATGCTGTGTTTTTAGCTTTGCTGAGAGCAGCTCTCACCTGGACATCTGAGATGACAGGGAGATTACATTCAGCTGGGATAAGTATTTCTTCTTTTGGGGATAAGGGAGGGGAGAAATTTGCACTGAACCTGTCAGCCAGAATGTTGGCAATATCTGTGGGTTCAGTATATTTTTTGTTGTTGTGAACTAACTCTGAGCATATCTGAGGGTTTCCGCCCAGGTTTCTAACATAGCTGAAGAAGGCTTTGTGGTTATCTTTAGTGTCCTTAGCAATTTTTCTCTCAAAGGTGGCCTTGGATGTTTTTATGAGAGGACGTAGTTTTCTGCTAGTGTTGATCAGAGATGTCTTCCCTTTATGGGATTTTGCTCTGTCGTGCAGTAGCTTCCTTCTTTTGTTATACAATTTGTTAATGGCTGAGGTCCACCAGACAGGACGCTTGCCTTTGGTGGAGAGGGACTTGGATTTATTTGGGATTGCATGATCCATGCATTCTTGGAGATGTCCATAGAAAGCATTTGTGAAGGATTCAGCATTGCGGGATGTGGTATCCACTGGCCCAGTGGGCTTAAAGGATACCATGTCAGTCTTAAGAAGAGTGAAGTCTGCTTTTGAGAAGTTTTTCACTGTGGTCTTTTGTGCTGGGGGTGGAGGTGGGATATGTATATCCAGGGTGATTAGTTTGTGGTCAGATCTCACTAGTGAGGGGTATACCTCTGGTGTGGAGCATTTTGTCCCCATGTTTGTGATGATCAGGTCTAGTATATTATCTCCCTTAGTGGGAGAGGTGATTAGTTGTTCCAGTGCATTTGAATTTATGAATTCCAGGAACCTTTGGGCTAGGGTGTTAGGGCTAGAATAATGTACCCAATCTATGTTAGGGTAGTTGAAGTCTCCCAGTATGATGGTATTTTTTGATACATTCATATCCTCCAATGTCTTCAGGAAGGCTGAGTGGGCTTCCTGAGATTGGGAGGGTGGACTGTAACATGCTACCAGTTGTATAGCTGTTTTTCCTATGGTTAGTTGCACCTGTATGGTCTCCGATGCTTCATGTGTTGCTACTAACCTGGAGTTGTGGGTGTCCTTGATGAATATGGGCACTCCCCCTCCCTTTGTGGTTTGGCCCAGGTTTTGGGGGCCGAAAAGCATGATACGAGGTATAGCCTGGTAGCGCTGGGGTGCTCTCAGGAGCCTTGAACCAGGTTTCAGTTACTGCACAGACGTCGATGTTCTCCATACTGAGGAGTGCATCGAGTGCCTGCATCTTGAGATTTAGACTTCTGGCGTTGAGCAGCATTACCCTTAGTTTTTTTCCATTTTTGTTTTCTAAGGAGGTGGGTTTGTCTTTTGAGCCTTGCCTAAAAAAGGCACTATGGGGGTGGCAAGAGCCTTAGCCAGTATCCGGAAGCCCAGTGGTGACTGGTGCAAGCCGTCCCTTGCGAAGCAGCGTGGCTTGTCCAACATGTCATCCCAGGCAGACAGACATTGGATCCCCTTAGAATGACACCAGTACTTGAGCCAATTATTAAAGCTGATCATCTTGTCTTTGTATTGTGGCATCATTCTTGGTGAGGGCAAGATGCTGCTCAGGGTCAGGGTCATACCAGCCTGGGCTACATAATCAGAGAGCTCCTCTATGTCTCTTTTCATGTAGTCCAGGGAGGTACGTCTCGGGTCATTCACGCCAGCATGGACAATTACTGTTTTTTTCTTTGAATCCAAAGTCATAATAATTGATTGAAAGCATTTTACTGTTTGTATTTCATTTCAGCTGGGTTGTGTGCTGTGCCTAACTATTCAAATAGTTGTGAGGGGTTTCTGTCTTTTTTTTCTATATATTTACTGCTTTTTATCTGAATTTGAAACTAGAAAAATTAACTGATTTTGTTTTACAGTCTGCACCGCTAATCAATTAAGTTTGTACTGTTAAAAGAATTTATCAGTGTTGCAACATTTATTTGCTGTGCCTTTAGTCTTATTTCTTTTGGTTCAATGACAGTGGCAACCACACAAAATGTGAAGGGTCCTGAGTTCAATCCCAGACAAGGGTCAGAATTTTCTTTTACACTTGAATTGTTAATATATACTACTAGGCTTATGGTTTGTGCTAATTTTCAAATTTAGAACCAGCAGACAATTTTGGCCATGTGTGTGTGTGTGTGTTTCTGTCTGTGTGTGTTTCACATCACAGCAAGAGGTTCCCCAGTTCGAAAATATGCTGGGGTCCTTCAGTGTGGAGTGTGCATGTCCTCCCTGGAACCCCTGACTTCAGGACCTAGTTAAATTGCTTTAGCTGCTTTTACCTTAGTTAGAGCCCCTGTGTTTCTTTTTTACACTGTACTAAGTAATATTTGTCATACTACAGTCATAAGAATTTATTCAAGCAAGTCAAATACTGTACAAATAAATGTTATATCCCATATTTCTATACTACTGGAAGGTCAGCCAGCTTGTCTTCCCTCAGTTGTCAGCCTCGTAGCACTTGGTGTATTCAGGCAACGTATTGCTGCCTTGTCACAAACTGTCTGTGAGAGATGCAAATATTTAGCTAAGATGGAGGCATTACTCTTGTCTGAAATCAGTCTGTGGCCACCTTACACATTCATATAGCACTCCATATAAATATCTTGAAAATTGTCATATGCCGAAGCTGTAAGAAAATTAATTGCTTAAGTTTCCAAGGTCAGACAAGACAAGGACTTGGCGGAAATCAAACACCACAACCTGTACTATATTTCACACTAATCAAGGCCATCATAGAATGCAAAGCCCATTTGGTGATGTATTTATGTTATATTTTTATATACATATTAGGCAGCTGTGAGGGCTCAGAGGTTCCCAACAAAAAAGAAGAAAATAAAGGCAATAATCATGGATTTGTTGTAGTAAGGTGCTACTGGCAAGTGAGGAAGATTACGCCAGCATATAGTTATATTTCACCAAAACCGCTGTTCTGGAGCTTAAGAAAAGTTTGAGAACAGTAGTGACCTTTCAGCAGGGAATATTATTTATAGATGGGGACTGGAACTGATTTGCAATAGATAGGATGTATTATAAGAAGTAGAAGGGAAAATATAACAAAATTGGACTGTTTTCTGAAGGAATTATGAAAGTATTTGGTAAGGAATATGTGAATTCAGTAGTAATTCAGAATTTACATATTATTCCCCAAGGTACAACATTTGTGTTAGTCTGGATAGAAATTATATTTTACAAGAGCCTGAGCATTTCATTGAAAGCTTCAACAAACACATACAATAACTATTTCAGATCATGCACCGATAAAACCTGAAATAAGAATGCAGGGTAAGGAAGTAAAAATAAGATACTGGCACTTGTCTACTTACCTGTTCAAAAGGGGAATTTAAGGAATGGAAAGTACATAAGCAAGGGGGAACCAGATCTTGTTCTCTATACAGCCTAGCCATGTTGGCCTGAAATATAGCTTTTTTTAGCTCTGTTTCACTCTAGAGACATCATGCGTACCATCAGAGCAAAACTGTATAGCAGACAGGCTGAGCAGGACCATGACAGACCCTCATGAATGGAAACTGAATCAGTGGGTCTTCCAAGCATTGCTCCAGCTGTGGGGGAACACCTCAGTTAGTTCTGTTTGCTTCTACTCACAACAGTCAGTTGGTAGAAGTCTGCTCCAGGGCTCCATACTAGAAGGCCTTGAAAACATATGCATTTTCTTTTGCTTGAACAGGAATGCTCTTATATGATTTTCCACCCTGGAGATTAGACTGAGAAGGGCTCACCATAGATCATTGTAGTGACTCTCTTGCAGCCCAGGCAGTAGGGTCTTCTTTTAGAAATAGCCTGGGGCAAGATTGGATTTACTCACGCAGGATCATGGGAGTTTGATGCATCTCAATCCAAAAATATCTACAACTGACTGCCTTATTGATAAATTTTTAATAGCTTTTAAGCACCTTTTCTCTGAGGACATGGTGCAGATATTAATGGAGTCAAGACAGCCTGCTACAGTAAAATCATATGTTAGCAAATGTGAAAGACAAAAGAACCAGACATATTCAGGGGTAGTATTCCTCTGGTTCTTAAATATTTGTGTGAGTTACTCTCCAGTGGCTTCTGTTACTCCTCAGTCAGGTTTCATTTGTGGGCTGTTTCAGCACATCTGCCCACAGAGCCTCCTCTTTCAATGCAGTCTGTCATGAAAATGTTTTTGAAAGGGTGTTGCATACCTAGCCTCCTAGAAAATGAGTAGCTGCTCCTTGGGATGTTCATTTTGTCTTGAAAAAAATAACTCTTGCTGCATTTGAACTAGCTTATTAGGCTGATATGAAGTTCTTAACATGGAAAAAATGTCTTGCTAATTGCTTTGACAACTACAAGAAGAATATCACAGTTATAAGATCTCATGATGGGTCAGCCTTATTTCATTTTCCACAAAGAAATGGTTTCTTAAAGAATTAATATTTTATGCCTAACATGGTATCTGAGTTTACATTAAGCCAAGCTGTCCATTTGTCTTCTTTCCAGAACCATATATCCACAGACAGCTCTAGTGCTGTCTTGATAGAACAAAATCTTTCTGAACTTCTGATGTTGTTCATTTCTTGTAAAAGTAAGAAAAACATACAACCTGTCAAAACAGATTATTTCAAAATGGTTGTCTTATGCTGTTATGTTTTATTATATCCACCACAACAAAAGAATTCCAGGCAGGGTCAAGGCTTTACTGTACCAGGGCCTTGACTTTGTCTATGGCATTTTGAAAAGGGTTGGATGCTAGCAGTGTTCTGGAAGCAGCAACGTGGTCCTCTTTGCACACTTTCACAAAACACTATAAACTATACTCTTTCTCCATGTCTAGGACAGGCTTTGCTAGGACCATTCTCTAGGGTCTTCTGGATCCTCATCCTTCCTCTTTGTAGTCATTGTAAGCTACTGTAATCTACCCCTGTAGGAAAGACTAAGTGATTATCTGAAGAGCATGGTTCACTTGTGTAAGTAAACTTATAACAATAGATGAACCAATCACTGCTGCAGTGGCTGCTTCCTCCCATCATCCTTATTTTATTTTTTTTTTGTGTATGGTTTTATGTCAGGGTTTGGACATTTTCTTGTTATACTCCTGGCATTAACCTCTCAGGATTTTAACATCCCTGTCTCTGTTGGCATGAAAGCTGTCTCTAATTCAAAGCCCCTTTCCTGACTTCTTTGAAACTCTTGCAGGATTGTGACAGGTCTTCTCTCACACAGTCCATCCACCTTTTTGCTGGATACCATGATTTCCTCTTTACTTCTTCCTGTCTGTCCCATATCACATTTTCCAGATTGCTTTCTGCATTTCTGCACATTTCCTGGATTTACACAGACCGTTGAGACATTATTTGGTCAAAACTAGAGAGTTTAGAAAGTGTAACCAGCTTTTTGTTTGTTATCCTGATAAGAAAAATGGATGCAGTTTCTAAACAAATTCTCTCCAGATGGCTTTCCCTTTCCACTCAGTTTCACTATTCTAACCATGGTAAAAATCTTTCAAGAATGTCAAGGCTCATTTGGCTAAGCTCTTGCTAGATCTGGGGCCTTCTAGAATGGTTTGGTCTCAAGACCTATTTAGAAGCAGCTACTTGGTCCTCTGTTCACACATTTACCAAACATTGCAAGCTGGATGTTGTTTCCAGAGAAGGTTTTGACTCTGGTCACTCCATTCCACCCTCTCTTCTTGAGCATTAGCAGTCATGCCATATATAAGAGATACTGCAGCAGTGATCTAATGAAGAACCTGATAAATTTGTCTAGTTAATTTATCATAAGCCCATAGAATTACCCTGGCATGATGCCAGGATAATCCTGTGGGCTAGGCTTGTAAAGACTCCAGGGCCATTAGCCTAGTACACACCTATGAACCTGTAACAGGAGATGTTTGAATAGATCACAGTTGAAGTACTAATATCCTCCCTCCTTCCCCCGAATAATCTTTTCCCTAGATATGGTGGGGGTATTACTCTCCTTTTTCCTCTTTTGACAAGACTTCTCTTAATGCAGTAGGCTTCAACCTCCTTTTTAGGGGCATGAAAGCCCTGAGGTTTGGTGCATCCTTATGTCCCGCTTATACTGCCATGTCTGATTGTGCTAAGAGTGAACATACAGCTCTTAAGGAAGATGCCTGAAGTTTTGTAGACTGGTCAGACATACAGTATCCATGGCAGGATACATACCATATAATGGACACTACAACAGTGATCTGTTCAAAAATCTGTTGCTGTAGTATGTTAACTATATAACTGTACTTTTTTGCATAAATATTACTACTTCATCATTTTTTCACTTCTAAACTTAATTTTTTTAACTTTCAGTTGCACCTCTGGTTTCCTTCCTTGACTTCTCTATTTCACACATGTACTTTTCTACTGGTTACATAATTCCATTTTGACTTTTCATAGTTTTTTCTGTTTGCATCTTTCAGTTTTGTTGTTATACTTTCACTATATTGTACTTGTCCCAAAAAAGGGTCTCTCTTATATATATATATATATATATATATATATATATATATATATATGTATATATATATATATATATATATATATATATATATATATATATATATATATATATATATATATATATATATATATATATATATATATATATATATATATATATATATAATATATATATATAAAAAAGTGGATAAAACACGGTAGTCACAAACAAACAATTTTAATGAAGCTTTCGGGTCTACACCCTTCATCAGCAGCATGTAGACCCGAAAGCTTCATTAAAATTGTTTGTTTGTGACTACCGTGTTTTTGGCTACTTTTGGATGAACAGTGACTTAGTGTATCTTCGTGGTGGATATAAAAAGTGCCCACACCCCTGTTAAAATGCCAGGTTAATGAAATATAAAAACAGACCACAATAAATCATTTCAAAATTTTTCTCACATTTAATGTGACCTATAACCTGTATAATTCATTTGAAAAACAAATCTGTTAGGGGAAAAAAATTATAAAAAATAAAAAAACATATAATAAGCTGGTTGCATAAGTGTGCACACCCTTAAACTAATACTTTGTTAAAGCACCTTTTGATTCAATTACACTATTCAGTGTTCTTGGGTAGGAGTCTATCAGCATAGCACATCTTGATTTGGCAATATTTGCCCACTCTTCCTTGCAAAAGCGCTCCAAATCTGTCAGATTGTGAGTGGGCATCTCTTGTGCACAGCCCTCTTCAGGTCACCCCACAGATTTTCTTTTAGATTAAAGTCTGGGCTCTGTGTGGGCCATTCCAAAACTTGAATTGTTTCTTCTGGTGAAGCCATTCTTTTATTGAATTGGATGTATGCTTGGGGTCATTGTCATGTTGAAAGGTGAAATTCCTCTTCATCTTCAGCTTTCTAGCAGTTGCCTGAAGGTTTTGGGCCAAAAGTGACTGGTATTTGGAACTGTTTATAATTCCCTGCACCCTGACTAAAGCCCCATTTCCAGCTGAAGAAGATTAACCCAAAAGCATGATACTGCCACCACCATGCTTCACCGCGGGGATGGTGTTCTTTTGGTTTTGGAAAGTGTTGTTTTTGCACCAAACGTACCTTTTGGAATTGTTGCCAAAAGGTTCAACCTTGGTCTCATCAGACCATAACACATTTTCCCACATGCTTTTGGGAGACTTTATGTATTGTTTTGCAAATTTTAGCCGGGCTTGGATTTTTTTTTTATTCAAGAAAAGGCTTCCGTCTTGCAACCCTACCCCTTAGGCCAGACATATGGAGAATATGGGAGATTGTTATCACATGTGGTACACAACCACAGAAATTCCTGCAGCTCCTTCAGTGTTGCTGTATGTCTCTTGGCAGCCTCCATGACCAGTTTTCGTCTTGACTTTTCATCAGTTTTGGAGGGACGTCCAGTTCTTTGCAAAGTCACTGTTGAGCCGTATTTTCTCCACTTTTTGATGACTATCTTTACTGTGTTCCATGGTATATCCAGTGCTGTGGAAATGTTTTTGTACCCTTCTCCTGACTGATGCTTTTCAACAATGAGATCCCTTTGATGCTTTGTAAGCTCTCTGTGAACCATGGCTTTTGCTGTAGCAGGCAACTGAGTAAATGTCAGGAAAACCCTACCTAGGACACCAGAACTTTATTTGGGATTAATCACAGTCTCCTTAATTGATGGCAGATGTGTACCCAAGAAGACTGAATGCTGTAATTAAATCAAAAGGTGCTTCAACTAAGTATTAGTTTAAGGGTGTGCACACTTATGTAACCAGCGTATTGTACGTTTTTTATTTTTTATATTTTTTCCCCTTCGTTTTTCAGCTGAATTGTACAGGATATAGGTCACATTAAAGGTGGGAACAGTTATGAAATGATTATATTGTGGTCTCGTTTTTTTATATCACAAAAACTTGGCATTTTAACAGGTTTGTGTACACTTTTTATATCCATTGTGTGTGTGTGTGTGTGTGTGTGTGTGTGTGTTTGTGTGTGTGTGTGTATATATATATATATATATATATATATATATATATATATATATTTCATGAAATATTTTTGTCTATTCAAAAAATGTAATCTCATCCCTAGACATGGTGGGGTATCACTGTCTTTTTCTCTTTCACAACACTTCTCTTGGAGGAATAGGTGTCCATCTCCTCTCTAACACTCTTTCATACTTATCACATTTTTGTAAATGTATCCTTTTATCACATTTGTGGCACCCTTTTTTTTTTTATAGTTTCTAACTCTTTGCACTTTTGGCTTTTAAAATACTTTCAAAACATCTTTAACCTTTCATTTTTAATTACTTTTTAATTAGTAGTTGTTTCTGTAAACCTTTTGAACCCCCATTCCCACACTATTTAACATTCTCATTTTCTCCAAAAGCTGATCATACAACTGTATTATCAGGAAAACCTTTTGTTATATTTTTACTGCTTACCTCCTTTATTGCTCTTGAAAAGATCATAAACCCAATCAGACTTCACACCTGTTCTGTTGTTTGTAAAGGCTGTTCTCTACTCTAACTCAGCCACGCAAATCCTTTGCTCCTTTTCCCATTTCTAATTTATATTACTCTAATTTCTCAAATGTTTTGAAACTTTTGTACATATGGTTAATTAGTACTTTGGCTCTACTATGTATCCTAAGTATTACTCTACCATTCTGCTGTTTTATTGCCACTTATGTAATATTGTACTCTTGCCTGTTTTACATATCTGGTCAGTTTGTTACCCCGGGTTGAAACTGAAATTGGTCATAATTTATCAGTGCTTTACCCTGGTAAACAAATTCAAATAAATAAATGTCTAACTTGTTTATTTTTTTAATTAAACCTTTATATCTACTCCTAATGTCTGCAAACCTTTACATCCGCTCATAATTTCTAATTTCCTAATGTCTCTGCAAACCTTTACATCCACTCCTAATTTATTTCTTTGTGCCCTTTTTATCACATTTAAAATTACTTCTATTGTTAACATTTCTGTTGCTTAAAAGAAGTTACTTAATTTGTTCAACTTTTCCCTAACTTTTACTTTAATGTATGTGTTGAGCACAATTGTTTTGCTACTCCTACCTGTACTGTACAGTCCATTGGGTTCAGGCATCTAGGTAGCGAGACATTTCCCCTGGGGTACATTTGGTTGAGGACACATGACTGAAGTGAAATGCAGCTGCAGAGGAATATGGCTATTGTGAATTCCCTATGGGCAAAGAGAAAAATGTGTTGTAATGACCATAGCTTTACTAACCAAATACACAGGGGGGAAAATTATTTCCATGCTCCCCACAAGGTAACATGATACAGTAGGCAGTATGGCAGGCATCAACAGCAGACTGACCAGTCGTCAAGCCAGTGGTAGAAAAAAATGCACTGCCCAGTGGGCATTGCTTTTATAACTGGTGTGTGTGAACCACTAGTCTCTTCGCAGTGTCTAGGGAACATTAGCAAAAATGCATACTGGAGCATAAGTGTAACTACAAGACAATACAGGATTTCTTCCATGCTTTAGCACATTTATAGGTTCATAGGTAGGTACAAGGCTATTAGCCCAAGGGCCTATGTAAGCATAGCCAACAAGGTTCCCTGGCTTACACCACCCAAGAAAGTTATTTTCCTGTACCACTGTCGAGCATAGACAGAGAAGTGATCCTCAGGGTGTATTTCCTATTTCCCATCCACTCATTCAGATTTTTTTTGAAGAGTGCTACATGTTGTAGTTGCAGAAACATGTGCTGTCTACTGAGCTTAACACTCATTACTACTACTCCCCCCATGCGCTTGCTTATTAAATCTGTGTGCATCTCTTTGCCCACAGGGAGTTTGCAAACAGCCATATTTCTCCACAGCTAAATATCATATCAGCCATGTGTCCCCAACCAAATGTACGACAGGGAAATGTCTCACTGCCTCAGCGCCTGAACACACAGTCCATTACTGTCAGCCTACCTGGGTCTCTTGCAGTTAACTGTCATAGTTTAACTTCATATTGTTTATTTTTATAGTTATTCTTGAGCAAATATTCAGTCCTGTGGTCCATACAATTTCTCATCTAAGCATTTTTTGAAATCATTGTCTTTGATTTTGTCTACACTTCCAGCATCTAGTAAACATATCTGCCACTACATTTGTACACTACTGTAAAAGTGCAAACCTTCTAGCCTCATTTTAATACTTTTGGTGGGAAAAGTTTTGAAATGATTTGCTGTGGTCTCATTTTTTTATATCACAAAAACCTGGCATTTTAACAGGAGTGTGTACACCTTTTATATCCACTGTACCTGATATTCTGATAAATATTGATCATAATAACCATTCATTGTCAAGTTTACATGATAATTTCTTTCCAAATCTTTTTCCTACAGCATTGCTCTTTGCATTCTCCATTTCTTTATGTAGTTCAGTTATCTTTCCTTTTTTCTATACCTGTACGACCTTTTACATTTCAAGATAATATGGATGGTGTAGACATTATGATAAAATGTTATTGTTCCCACTTATTATACATGACAGTTTTTTTCAATGTGTATTTCCAACTTTTCTCTTGAATATCTACACAAGTGTCTGCTTGGCTGATGTTTTACAACGTTTTTTTTTCATCACAATTTAAACACTATGTCACATTTTCAGACATATACTTCTTTCTGTTTTAATAAAAACCCTCACATAAAAACTTAAATACAATTTCAGAACATCCCCATCTCCTTTTAATTTAGAACAAGCATGTAAAACTATGTACTTTTTCAACAAATTAAGTTAAAACCTCCAAATAGGAACAACTGCCCTAAATCGGCAGCTGTACCCACAGATATAACCTTATGTAAAAGTATGGTTACCCATGCTAAAGTGTATGTTATAGCCTGTGTTCCCAAGTAACACCAATTGCTGTGTGTTCTTTTCTTATCTGTAATGTGAAAAAAAAAACAGTTAGGATGCTTTCAGAAAACATTAACTTTTTAGTGCAAAGAAAATCGCACTGGTTACCTGAAAATACATTTGTATTATGCACTGTTCTGTTAAATAGTTTTAAGTATTAAGGCTGCTGGGGAGGCTACTATCTCTTATCTACTTCCCATACTTTCAGACTTTATTTTTCACCTTTACATTTGCATTTACATCAGTAAAGAATACTGAGAACTTTAGGATTAATTGCTTGCACCTGCAGACAGTTTGTCTCCATATGAAAGTAGTCAGTAATGAATAAAAAAATAATGTTGCAGGTAAATGAAAGAATCTCTGTAAATTTGACACAGAACAGAATGTGCATGCTTCCCCTGCCTAATTGCCTTCAGCTGCAGACTTGTCTCTCATTAAAAACACTTGCTAATGGGGAAAAAAACTAATATCTTTGCAGATGTAAGATGCTTAGCATTTGTCAGAGCTTTCATCATTTTGTTTTATTTTTCAAGCCTGTTTGCTTGCAAAAATAACTTGTTTATGGCTTAAGATATGGACATTAATCTAGACATCAAGGACAATTATCTTTTTAATTCTGCATATAATGTAATCAGTATACTTTTACACTCACTTCCACCCAGCAGCCAATGATCAACTTCTTTTGAACTTTATTAACTTAAAATTGTTTCATTTCTGTCCAGCCTTTCTTCTCTTGATATACTGCAAAGCCTATATTTCTTGCAACTAATAAAGGTGCTTGTTTACTTTAATATTTTTAACACATATGGCAGTCACTGAAAATACTCCCCCACTTTACATATAAAACTACCTCCTGACTGTACAGTATACATAACTACATTACAATGTAATGTGCAGTTTATATTATGAAATATTTTATACAATTACTAATAAGAGCAAAAATTGTTTTACTTGTATATTTAGTGTCCTAATGGCATTTTGCATGGTCTATACTTTTCATTCTACCCACAACTTTAACAAAGTCAGCAAATCTCCAGTCTTTCCCACTCCCTTTTTTTTTTCTTGCAGAGCTGCATTTCACAGATATGATTGATGCTTTGCCGTCTCCCATTTATTAACTAATTTCAGTGTTGCTGGTCTCCTTTCTCATAATCCCCTTCTCTCAACACCAGACTCTGGTTAAAGTTCAAGGTACTCCTGATTCTTGTGGTCAGCTCCTGTGTTTTTTTTTTCTTTGTGTTTCACTGGCAGTGTCTGTCTGTATGAGATTTATTGTCAGGAGAATTAGAAGCAGAGCTGTACTTGCTGGCTCTTTTTTTAGATAAACTTTTATTTTTTTATTTCCTCCTTAACCTGTTCTGCACTAAAAAAGTATATGATCCTCCAGTAAAAAGTACACTGAAGACAGCTGGATACAGTAGTCTAAACCTCATACCTGCCTCACAGAATTCCCTGATTGCTGAGATATGTCTCTTTCTCTTCTGACTAATATACAATGAGTAATCATTTTCCACAAACACTCTGTTGTATCCTGTTTTAACACTTTTTCCTTCTGCCACAGTTTTTTAAGGATCAACTATTTCTGCTGGTATGATTGCATCTTTACTAATAATAGCTGTTCATAGGTTCATAGGTGTGCACTAGGCTGATGGCCATAGAGCCTTTACAAGCCTAGTTCATAGGATTACCCTGGCATCATGCCATCCGACCTTAGTTCCCAGTGCCTCTGTTGAGTAAAGCCACTGGAGTGATCCATGGGTGAATTTTCTATTTCCCATCCACTTATCAAGATTTCTCTTGAAGAGGGCCAGTGAGGTGCTCTGCTTGACTTGTATGGGAAGTCTATTCCATATCATGGGCAGTCTCTGGATTATGAACCTGTCCCTCCCGCATGTTCTGTTGAATATGGTAATGAGGTTGAGGACTCTGGACTTTGTGGTGCGGAGGGATTGGGATTTCTTTAGATGTAGCATTTCTAACAAAGCTGGGTCAGACATGGCTTTGTAAGTCAAGCAGAGATCGCCTCTAAGTTGGCAGTATGAGACAGAGAATAGTTGTAGTTTTTTGAGTCTCTCCATATAGGACAGATGTTTAAGGCCTAGGATCCTCTCTTTGAGGTACTTTTGTGGCCTCTCCAGTTGTTGCAGGTGTTTAGTGAGATACATGCCAATTGGGGCATTGTACTCATTGATTGGCCTATAGGGAGACAATGACCTCTTTCTTCCTGGATGCCAAACCCTTAGTAATGAGATGTGCCACATAGAAGGACTTATCTGACCACAGTGGCAATGTGGTGGTCATAGGAGAGGTTGCTGTTAACCTGTGTTCCCAAATCTCTTATAACGCCTTCAGTGTTCAGTGGACCACCATCGATGCAGTAATTCATGGGAACCATGTTTTAGGGGATGATGACACATTTTTTCACATTGAGCTTAAGGTCAGGGTTCTGACACCAGTTGTTGGTCTCAGTGAGGCCTTTCTGTAGGATGTCAACATCATTTGGGGAGTTAATAATAACTCGCAATCATCTGCGAACTTTTCAGCCAGAGTCCCTTCATGTTGGCCTGGGCTTCAGAGAAGTAGATACCAAACAGGAGAGAACCCAGACCAAACCCTGTGGGACTCCACTCATGACTGGTCGGCTGTCTGACTTAGAGTCAGCTACTTTCACACTGTTGGTTCTACCTGTGAGCCAGTTTGCACCCCACCTAGTGATATAGGGGTTGATGCCTAGTTTAGTGAGATTTTCTATGATTCCCGAGTGGGGTATGGTATCAAAGGCCTTCACCAGATCAAGGTAGGCTGTATGAACCACCTTGCCTTTAATCTACAGCTCTGGTAACTGACTCAAAGAAGTCGACCAGGTTGAGCAGGCATGATCTACCCTTCCCAAAAGCAAACTTTGTGGGATCCAGAGTTTGGAGATTCCCTATATCCTCGTTTATTAGGTCCATGATGATGCGTTCCACAGCTTTGCATATCAGACTTGTCAGGATAATAGGGCAATAGTTCCCAGGGTCTGTAGTCACTCCTCCTTTGTGGAGAGGCATGACTGTAGTAGTGCGCCATTTGGTAGGGGAAAAAGCCTGAGGTGAGGCTGTGATTGAACAGGGCACACAGGTGAGGTGCCAGTTCACTCTGTAGTTCATGTAGAACACAGCTAGGGATGTTATCAGGTCTCATAGAAACTGTATTTTTGGCTTTGGACAGTGCTGTTTTAACCTGTGTAGCAGTAATAGTGGGTGCCTGGCAATCTACTGGTATTGTGACTGGTCCCTTGGGGGGAGAAAGGGGTAGAGTATTCAACTCAAACCGACTACTTATTTCGCATCTTCAGTTCTGTCTAAAACCACTGAGTTTCTAAGGCCAGGATTATGTGCTACACCTAAAGAAATGACGACCCAAATTCATGCACCTGCTTCCTTGCCACAATGTCAAATGCTTAAAATGGCAGAAGACATTATTATGTTGATTAGGGGAAGTCAGCCTTCCCCTGCTAAGAGAAAGAGACCTGTCCCCAGCAGCTTTAACACACCAGGAGTCCGACTACTCTGAGGTATCTGATTATGAAGGCATACCTTTATCTGCTTATGAGGATTCAGATGCAGAGGAATCCATTCCCTCTGCTTCTCTTCAAGAGGATTTTTTCTTTTGATGAAACCTTACATACTTTAAGAGAGCATTTCCACTGGGAATGCCAAGACTGTCCTCAGTCCAAAAAGAGACTCAGAGAATTTCTAGATTTGCCATAATATAGGCCTTTAGCAATACCCTCAGTCCTGAATGTTGTGGGTGATGTCTTTATGCAATCCAGTTTAACTCCTGATACCTTACCCCCTGCTCCTAGGAAACCAGACAGGTACTAAAGAGTTCCTGACTCTCACAAATTCCTTTTCAAAAATCCTACTGCTGACCCAGAGGTCATCTCCCAGGGGTCTAAAAGTATTAAAACAACTACAGCTAAGAATCCCACCCCTTTGGACAAGGATTCCAGAGCTTTAGACAGATGGGGTAAGAAAGTGTACACCTTTGCAACTCTCGCCATTATGGCTTTGAATTGCCAGTTTCACATGCTGAAGTGCCAACAACATGTTATGGAACTGATTAAGCAAAAAATAGCTACCTTTACAGACTGTGCAGAAAGTAAAGAATTACAAGAGCTTATGCATTCTGCAAGCCAAGTCAGCAAGCACACTTTGCAATGTGGCTTTGATGCCCTAGAAGCATCTTGCAGGGCAGCAGTCACTGGTTCTGTACTGAGAAGGCATGCTTGGCTTAAGGAGCAGACCTTGCCAGACCATGTCAAATCAGAATTACTAGAAGCCCCTTTGAGCAAGGACAATCTGTTTGGCACCAAAGCAGAAGAGTTTCTTAAAAAGATGGAAGAAAAAGCTAAATCTATGGAGGCAGTCAAAGACTTCTTTCAAGTACAGCCTCCTAGATACAGTAGGCATTGCCCCTTGAAACGTTGGTCCTTTCCAGCTCCCTCAAGGCCATCTCAAACTAGACCCAGGGGAAAGACACCCCCCCCCGGACTATAGTCTCAGGGTATGCAGAGATCTAAGCAATGGAGTGCCTCCATTTCAAAAACAGGGAGTGCTAAGCCACCCCCTTATGGAAAGAATTCACAATGACTTCTCAACTCCACTCCCCACCTCTGTCCAAGTGGTTGTACCCCTAGGAGGAAAACTTGCCCATCATGCAAAAAAACTGGACATCCATCACCTAAGACCAATGGGTCCTGAACATTGTATCCCAAGGGTACAAATTTTTCTTCCACTCTCTGCCAACCCCAAAAGGGTTCCCAGACCTTTCTCCAAACCAGTGGGCAGAGGCACAAAACCAAGTTCTGTCCCTGCTCTCTTCTCTATAAGGGCAGTTCAACCTGCTCCTGCAGAACAGATATGTCAAGGGTTCTAGTCTAGACTTTTCCTGTTACCCAGAAAAATAGGTCACTTGGCGCCCAATCCTAGATCTTTTCATTCTAAACACCTTCATAGTGGTACCAAAACTCAAAATGCTCACCCTACAGCAGCTTCTTCCTATGCTGGCCAAAGATGCCTGGTTAGCCAACCTAGACTTAAAAGAAGCCTATCTGCACATCCCTATCAGGGACTCTTGCAGGAAATATCTACGCTTCAGAGCAGGATCTATGCATTATCAGTTCTCTGCACTTCCCTTTGTCTTATCCACTGCTCCCAGAGTATTCACAAAATGTCTGGCTCCAGCCATTGCGTACTGCAGACAGAGGAAAATTCAATTTTATCCATACTTGGACGACTGCCTGATTCAGGCAGACAGTCAGGAAATGCAATTGCAGCACCTGACATTTGTAAAAAAACCTTCTCATCTCCCTGGGGTACACCATCAACAAAAAGAAATCAAAACTAGTCCCCAATCAAAAGATTGTATTCCTGGGAGCAAGTTTGGACACAGCATCCCAGATGGCATTCCTTACTCAAGAAAAACAAGCCTATCTGGCAGACTACTTCATTCAAATGGCCACCAGAACCCAGCTATCCGCAAGGAAAATCCTGCAGGACCTAGGTTTCATGGCCTCATGTATCCTACTAATTCCATATGCCAGACTACAGATGAGGATACTTCAGTGGTACTTAAAAAGTCTTTGGTGGCAACATTCTCGACCTGGAAACTGTCATTCCTATCATACTTTGTTTAAGGACAGAGTTTCTTTGGTGGGCAGCAGCATGCATCCACAACAAGGGACTGCCCTTTACTCAACCCCATGCCATCCAGACCCTAACCACAGATGCATCAGACTATGCCTGGGGGCACACCTGGATGACAAGTGCATTCAGGGACACTGGAGCCCAAGTCAAATTCATCTGCACATCAACTAAAAAGAGATGCTAGCTGTTCAGCACGCTCTAACAGCTTTCAGATCCCTGCTCTCACCAGGACCCCTGGTAATAAAAACAGACAACACCACTGTTATGTGGTACATCAACAAGCAGGGGGGAACCCACTCTTGCCCACTCTGCAGGCTAGCCATGACCCTGTGGAACGCGGTCTTGGACATGCAGGTCCCTCTACAAGCTCAATTCCTGCCAGGCAAGCAAAACTCACTGTCAGACGACTTAAGCAGAAATCCCCTAGACCTGCATGAGTGGGAATTAGAGCCCAGCACCTTCAGCCTTCTGATTCAGAAATAGGGGACCCCAGAGGTGGATCTCTTTGCCTCCCCCTGCAATCACCAGCTCAGCAAATTCTGCACCAGGACACCTCACAGCAGGGCCTGGAAAGTGGATGCCCTATCCATCCAGTGGGGAAACCTCTTAATCTATGCATTTCCCCCTCTGCCCCTTCTCTTAAGAATATTTCTCAAGATAAGACAGGACAGACCAAGGACAATTCTAATTGCCCTGGACTGGCCACACCAGCACTGTTACCCCACTCCTGCACAGCCTGGCACCTACCCCAGAGCCCGACTCTGCTCACTCAGCAGGGAGGACAGATCTTGCATCCGCAACTGCAAACCCTAAATCTTGCAGCCTGGCTTATTCCTTGAACCCTCCTCCAGTGACCAGCCTAAGCAAGCAGGTGCTGGACGTCATTCTTGAAGCCAGAAGGCCTAGTTGAAGGAAGTCCTATGCTGATAACTGGAAAAGGTATTGCTCCTGGATTCAGTCTGAAGGAGCGTACACAATTCTGCCCTGCCTACCTCTAATCTTCGATTACTTAGCAATCTACTTCACTGAGGCCTTTCCTTCTCCTCCATTAAGATACATGCCTCTGCCATCTCGGCTCATTACAACTCTGAGTCATCCCTATTCTCTCACCAAACAGATCCTGAGAGGGGCAAACAACTTAAGGCCATCCAGGAGAGCACCCACCCCTGCTTGGGACCTTAACCTTGTACTGGAAAAGCTCACACTACCCCCTTTTGAGCCTGCAGCGTCAGCAGACTTAAAATTCCTCTCTTGGAAAATAGCATTGCTCCTGGCCATTACTTCAGCGAGAAGCGTGTCTGAGCAACAAACACTTATGGCAGTGTAACCCTTCATTATTTTTCACGCTGACAGGGTCTCCCTCAGGACTAATCCTTCCTTTATGCCCAAAGTGGTGTCCAGTGTGGCTCTCAACCAATCTGGCCATTTGCCATCCATCTTTCCTAATCCTCAAAATAAAGAGGGAAGGATCCTGCACTCCTTGGACGTGCACAGACAGCTCAGGTTCTACCTGGATAGGACAAAGCTCTTCAGGAAATCTGACCAGTTATTACTCAGTTTTGCACCAGGAGCAGAGGGCAAGGCCATTTCAAAACAGACGGTTTGCAAATGGAGAGCACACTATATCCATTTCTGCTACAAACACCATGAGAAAAACAACTCCTCAGTGGGTCAGAACACATTCCATTAGGGCAAATTCTACCTCTACAGCATTCCTCAGGGGAGTCCCTACCAGGGATATTCTGGAGGCTGCTACCTGGAGTTCTGTACACACATTCACCAAGCATTACCACTTGCCTATATTTTCCAAATCCCGGGCGGGTTTTGCAACTGCAGTCCTGCCGTGCATTCTAGCCAGCCCAAACACTTCTTGACTGCCTCCACCCTTTCTACAGCTTTGGGAATCCTCCCACAGGTGATGACTTCAACAGTGAAACACGAAGAACATAGTACAGTTGTCTACACGTGAATGTAGATGTTCGAGTGTTTTCACTGTTGCAGTCCTGGTTTCCCTCCTTCCAGCCCCCTGCTCTCTCTCTCTCTCCTCTCTCTGTGTATACTACTCACCCCTTGCAGGGGTATTGGTATTGGTATTGGTATTTACTTTTTACTGGTGGTGATTTTTCCATCGTAGCTTAGCTCCCTACATTTGGGGCAAGAAAAACTGATGTAATGGCGTCAGCTGCCTGTTTTTATACTCCTGATGACCTGACGTCAGACCTGGAGTGACAGCAATCTACGCAGAAATACTAAGTCTCTGGTATTCGGGCTGACTGAGGGCTACCTGCAGGCAGTTAACCCAAGTGTGATGACTGCAACAGTGAAATACTTAGAACATCTGCAATTACCAGATCCAACAACCCTGGATCCGAAGTTTTTTTTTCATCTTGTAACTAGAAGACCTATTTTAGACCCTTAGAACTCATTCTGTTGTCATCCATAGCCTTTCAACTACTAGTCAGTATCAAACTTCCACTTGGGAGGGGTCAGGTGCATTGTGGGAGTAAGGAAGAAACTCACGGTTGAGCACATAGCAAGGAGTTGCAGAATGAGGTCACTGAGTTGCCTAATCCCATCATTCAAACTGAACAGGCTATGGTTGAAAAGGATCAGCATGATGGTAAATGCATAATTTCTTTCTTCCTCAAGCTATGTATTTCTGTACACAAGATGAAGAGGAAATAAGTGGGACCAAAGAAGAAAGATAGCATATCAGAACAGCATGCTTAAAGACTATAAAAACAGATATGTGGCTGATATAGGTATGGAAATAAGATTTGTACAGAAAGCTCATGGTGGAAGGCAGAAGTCAAGAACATTCTCAAAAGTACGAAAGAGAGTGTGGAAAAAGTAGGAGATTGAAAAGACAGATAAGGTTAAGAATGAATAACAACAGAGACCAAGAGAGCAGTCACAGTTGCAAAGAACAAGGCAACAGAGAAACTCTACCATGTTCTAGAAAGGGATTCAGGAGATGGCCCAAGGAAACTCTATTGTGTTACAAGGCAACAACAGAAAAATAGAGAAGATAGTTGTTGGACACTATTTTGGAAGTGATGCCAGCAACAGTCTACTCATTAGATCAGAGGTCATCGGAGGTATATGGAAATAGTACTTCAGTAAGCTTCTGATTGAAGAACACTGCATAGCGCTATACTGTCCCATGAACAGCCTACAGTAAACCATGCAGAAGAACTCACCATAAAACAATTGCAAAGTGCACTAAGGAAATTGAAGTTTGGGAAAGCAACAGGTTCAGATGAAGTCATAGCAAATATGATCAAGATATTTGCTATTTTATGGGATGAATGGCTTCTAAGGGCACTTACTGTGTTATGGAGGTAAAGGTGTATCCCATATGACCAGAGAAGAACATTCTAGTTGGAGTTGTAGAAGAATAAGGGGGACATTCACAACTGCAGGTATCAAAATCTTATCATAGTGCATGAAAGTGCTGCAGTGGATTGACAATTGACAAATGAATAATGTAAAAAAACGTACAAAACCAACTCAGGCAATACAAAAATACATAAATAAAAATATCAATATTGTGATTAAACATTATTTGTTGGTTGATTTTTATTTATTTTTGCTTGACTGACAAATGAATACACAGGATAGTAGAAAGTAAGATGAGAGATGAGCAGTTTGGATTCAGGCAGGATGCAATAAGACGGCTAGCGGAGACCAAAGTGGAGGTAATGAAAGAATGCAACTGGTTATTCCTAGACTTGGAGAAAGCATTTATCAAGTTTCTAAGAACACTGATTTGGGCAGTGTGGTGACAGTTTGAAGTTCCAGAAACATTGATGGAATTTCTGCAAGCAGTGTACAACAAACACAAGTATGAACAGTCTTCAGGCTTGTATTGTGGTTCCCAGTGGAAGTGGGCATGTATCAGGTTCATCTCTGAGCCCTCTCTTATTCATAATGCTGATGGACTACATTAGAAAACATCTTGGTGAGAACAGATTAACAAAGCTGCTATATTCAAAGTGGCAGTACAAGTAACTTTGAACAGGACTGTCAGCAAGTGGTAGAAGACTGGATTGCAGAACTGAAGGCACTTGGGATAAAGTTGAGTGCAAACAAGTATTAATAGCAGCAAATGGGAGAAAATTAGAAGAACGAGAAAAGTGAGATAGTAGGGAAAACAGTGAAAGAGATTAACAGTTTCAACTATCTGAGAGGTGTGATTGCAGAGAAAGGGATACTAAATGAGGTCAGAGCTTGGATCAGTGGTACTGAAGCCAGCTGGCACAAAGTGTCATGGGTAATGTGTGACAGAGTAATGCCAAAGAAACTGAAAAGTAAGGTGTTTGAAGCATTGATGTTACAAGTGTTTTGTGTGGTACAGAAACCTAGACTATGAAAGCAGTGCAACTGTGGAAGCTTGAGGTGATGTTGAGAGGTATGAGATGACTTAGGATACACACTGTGGGACAGAAGTAGAAATGAGAACATCAAAGCAGAAACCAAAGTAGCCCCAGCTTCAGAGAAGGTTAAAGAGAACAGATTACAGTGTTTCAGTACCATGGGGAGGAAAGCAGATGGTTTGGTTAAGATGATTTGTGAGAGTCAGGAAGAAGGCATGCAGAAATGAGGATGGCCAGTCAATAGATTATTGGATTGCATGAGAGAAGATATGCAACAGCCAGACATGACTGTTGAAGAAGGTTACCAGACATAAGCATGCATTTCTTCAGCAAGTCAAAAGTCTCAGATGACTGTTCACAAACTCTGTAATTTCCAAGATGAAATAGGGAATGAGCAGCTGCTGGTGTAAAACCCAAAGCTTCTACAACCCTGTTCCACACATCATAACTGGGCAGTCTTTTTGTATATAATTTGAACTTT
Source organism: Protopterus annectens (assembly GCF_019279795.1). Taxonomy (NCBI): domain Eukaryota; kingdom Metazoa; phylum Chordata; order Ceratodontiformes; family Protopteridae; genus Protopterus; species Protopterus annectens. Next base: position 28,310,610 of record NC_056738.1, on the reverse strand, counting down.
TGGTTTTCTGCACTTTGCCTCCCTCTCTCTATAAGCATGGCCACATAGGGTTGTCGTCTTCTCATTTACCTGTATGAATGCATTAATGACGACTCCCAGCTTGCAATCATCTGCGAACTTTGTCAATCAGAGTCCCTTCATGTTGGCCCAGGACTGATCTGTGTGGGACTCCACTTGTGACTGGTTGGCAGTCTGACTTCGAGTGGACTTCAGGGGAGAAACCAAGGTAGTAGTCATACTGACAGGGAGTAATTTGGCGATTGCAGAGGGAATTTCTTGTACTCTTTTCAAAAAGTACCGTGGAATCTTTTACATCCGCCTGCACTTCCAACAACTCAGGCAGAATGGGCCTCAGTTTACTTATAGGTTCATAGGTTAGTACTAAGCTAACTGCCCTTGCGAGCCATTTTAAGCCTAGCCAATTATCCCTTGTGAGACTCAAATCCTACACCTTGTGTTTGTAAGGCAAACACCTTAACCATTAGGCCACCCTCCCACTTCTCATCAGAAGAATGGCACACACTGGAGTGAAATAGCTTTGATTCCTGTCAATGGCATTACTATTTGTCCTGCTACCAGATGGTTTTCCTGGTTGGAAGCCTGCTGCAGTTACTGTTGTACAGTTTGTTGCATTAGTTGTCTAAGGGTGAATGGACTTCTAGTATGTGGAGGTGGATCTACTGGATGCAAGAAAGTGCAGTTATGCCAGTGGCCTCAATGCCTGCAACTAAAGCAAAGAGGTTAGCATGTGAGTCATGCTGCAAATAGGCATGGGCTGGGTAAAATGTTTTAATTTATTTATATACTGGACCCTGATGATACTACATAGGGAGTTGCTGAGAACATGGAAGAGGTTGAGAGGTATAATGGTAGCTCAGTGCTGTTGTCAGAATGTGTTTAAGTATCACCCTGTATTTAATAACAGAAATGTAGGCACTTAAATACACACACTTATTAGAATAAATAGGTTTAGGGAAGTTATGAAAAATTAAAACAAAAAAGATGCATAGCTTGTATTGAAGTAAAATAAATGAAGACAAAAAAACAGTCAGTTTGTATAGTGCTTAGGAAAGAGGTTGAAAGGATAGAACAAATTTTCTAATACTGCCAGGAAATCTAAATAATGTTAATAGAAAGCACATATGAAATGCATATGTAAATATCATGATGCATTTTGATAATACAAAGTATACCGCTTGGGGTCGGGGATTACACAAAAGTCTTCACTGAAAGTGTGGTAAATGTATGAGTCTGGGATCTTGTACTATTGATAAATCTTTGGGGTTGTTTGAAGAGAGACTTGTCTCAAAAACTGGCTGATTTCAAAAATGTATGAGACCCAAATAAGTACCTTGATAACTGTGACCTTGCACATATTTTAAAGGATTGATAGAATGTTGTGTATTTGTTAATAAAAATGTTATGCAAGTCAGTGAACCATACAGTCAAAGAGGTTACTAGCATCAATTTTAATGTGATGTGCGATTTCACAACCTTGGGTTATTTATGCTGGGATTAAAGTTCTGTGTATGGGTATCTCAAACTCGGGTTCTCCTAGTAGACTTACCATGAATTTGTCAATGTCTGTTTAACAAACATAGAATAATTAAAGAAGCAGTTATATAATCTGTTTCACTAAAACACGTATGTTACTATGCAAGTAAAGTGTTCGAGTTAGTTTGTGACACATGCATATACTTCCATATGATCTCCATAGCAAACAGCAGATGAGGATGAAATCAAGGAAATGAGATGAAGAATTTTCTCGTTCTACTAAGATGTATGTTCCAACATAAAAGGCTTTCCACAAAAAGTGGATTTGGCAGTAGTGGCACAATTCGTAGTATAATGGAATAAAACAATTGATGAAGATGGAAGAATACATAAATCAGAACTTAAATCACAATGATTTATTTCCATGTGATATGCACGAGTGGATAAGACAGGACTCTTGCTCATTCATAGGATTGTATCAGTAAGTTTAGGATTACTTGTTAGTATTTTACACTGTAGTGAACAATGGATACAGTTTGCCTTGTGTGAACATTTTTGATCACAAAAAGTTTTTGAATGAACTCACACAACCACACACACATGTGGGTATAGGTGCTCAAATCCTAAACATTTGAAGCCCACTATCTTGAACCTAGAGACTTGAGTGCCTTGTAACTCAGCTAGAGTGCTGTTCAAGCTCAAAATCGAATATGAGTGTAGGCAAGCAGCTGTGGAGATAGTGTAGCGAAAGGGTGGTTTTAGGATTAGAGAGCAGGAGAGGGGGCTTAGGATTAGGAAATGGGAAGGGAGTTTTAGGGTTAGGGAGCATGAAGGGAGTTTTAAATTTAGGGAGTGATTTGAGAATTTAAGTTTGGATGGGGGTTGTCTTTTAGGTTTAGGGAGCCATTGTGGACTTCAGATGTATCAGGGGGTTGGACTTATAAGTTAGAGAATGATCATAGACGTTTAGGGTAGGGAGGAAGGAGTCAGATTGGGAATTGGATTGGCATTTTAGGTTTAGAGTTTAAGTTTTGATATAGCTATGTAGGATATGGTGTTGGGAGGAGGGCTGTGTAGGAGGAGGGGATTGAGGTATTGGGGCACTCGTGTTTTTTTTTTTTGTTTTATTTTATTGAGCAAGTGTATCGTGAGCTACTAACGTGAGCATGTGTAGTAGACCTTATACACATACACACACACATACATACAAACAAACCCTGTCCCACCAAAACACACACACAGGTGCAAAAGATATTTTTTTAATACATTTAATATAGTTTAGCCTGCAGAGGCATCCCACAAACTCACACACACACGCGATATTTTTATAGAATACATATAATTCCAAATTCAGAGACTTTACTCTGAAAGTTTGAAGTAATATATGAAAGAGTACAGTATTTTCCATTTCTGACTTGACATGACTGTACTGATAGCATGAGTTTATTTTTAGGGCTAGACAACTATTTAAAGAGAAACATTGCATAACTATTCTCTGTGAAGTGACAGGATTAAGAGAAACTGCAGATTCACTGTTAGACACAGAACTGTATTACGCCCCCTTAGGTAACTTGTTTTACTGTAAATTAGATTGCATGATATTTCTTGTGAACTTTAGTAGTTATAAAAGTACCATTTCATAACTAAAACGTAAACATTGACAAAAAACAAATTAATTTTGCTTCATATTTCTGGCATATGGTAAAAATGACTGAATTTTACCACACGCTGCAAACAACACCTGTTTCTCTTTTACTAAGGACAGTCCTTATTTAGGCAACTATGATGTCCTGGCAGGAGATTCGAAAATAGCAAATGGCTTGATAATTTAGGGACAAGTATATTGCCAAAGTTTCCTGTAATGGTGGTATAGAGCAATCTGTATTTGAAATATTGGTACTTTTCCATTATCGGGGCAACACTGTTAATACGATCGTTCAACTGTAATCCAGTTCGTTAGCATGTCTGTTAACCACTTGTCTGTACAAATTATTTGTTGCAATAATTTGTTTATTTGTAAAAAAATAAAAGTTATTTTAAATCATACACACATCTCGTTATCAGACGTGTTAAGGTCCTAGATTACAGCTGAACGATCACGTTTAAAATACTGCCTCGCTAAGTTACAAGGACAGAAAGTAGAAAAATAAAAAAATACTTCCAATTCAGATAACAGGCCTATTTTTTAATTTTGCTATACACACCACATTACTTGGCATGCTCATGATGAATATATTTCATCAGAGGGATTGTACTTTTTTGGCATGAAATGATGTTAGAAATGCAGGGAAATGGCTATGTATATGTTTACCTTGAAGTGCTTACAACACAGAAGTTGTTAAGATGTGACTTGGAATTAAAGTAATTATGTTAACCCTTCGTAAAATAAAATATTAGTACATCCCAACAGCGGTCATTTCCGTTGTCAGCGATGCCTTGCTAAATCAGTGGCTGATGCTTTAAAAAAGGAAACACTTTAATACTACTCATTTCTTTTTTTTGTTATTTTGTTGGTTTTTTTTAATATTCCATTATTTGGCAATTTTTTTAACTGTTCTGTTATCGGGCAAACAGTGTAGATGCAGCTGCTGAGCTGCGAATCCACTGTCAAACCATGTATTTTTGATGTTAATGTTACCAGGCGTGTGTCAAATCATTACATGGATAATATTTAAAAAAATAAGCTGTAACCACTACATTTTACACACACCTGTTAAGATTAAAATCAACCATACACAGTTGGACACTGGATTCGGAGCTCAGCAACCGCATTAACAGTGTTGCCCCGATAACGGAAAAGTGCCGAAATATCTTAATATTAGATGGGGAAAAAAACAGAAACAACTCAAACTCTGCAAGAATGAACTTTTATTTGGAAAATAACAGTGAAGTAGTGTGCTTTGCACTGGTTGTGCATATGGTTTGTCGTGCTTACCCTTGTTTCCATTAAAAAAAGATGACCCAGTTTGTGTATTTGAAAAGGTGGCTACAGTAAGTGCAAACACAATTACTGGCAAAGTTAGTTTACATTCACTGCATCTTGTTCCTAGTCCATGACAAAAAAAATACATTATCAAACACAAACTTCTTAAATGTCCAGATTTAAACAGACTTTCCAGATGTTTGCCTCCTGCTTTTTGGTTTACTCCTCACAAAATGTTTGGTTTTCTGGCAAATCACTGAGCATCGAGGTAACTAAATAACAGCATACATTTGAGTTTAGTCTTCATATCCTTCAGAAAATGCATGCTTACACAAATCCTGTTATTTTAGCAACTTTCTAAGTTTATAAGAGGAATATTTTAAAAAACTCTCTATTTTTAGGCCATTGTCTGCCCATTATTTTAGTCTTTGTCCAGATTTCTTGTGCTAAGAGGTTGAGGGGTATGCCAAGCAAGCAGCATTGTACAATTACTTCCCAGAAGATAGAAATAAGTGGTGTTCTGCATGTGCATTTAAGTAGTCTGGCACTGGTATTATTATACAAATGCATTCTACTACCAACGTTGCTTCAGTAAAGGAATATGCTGCAACATCGGAAGTGCTGGAAAATGGCATTAGTAAAAGTCATGAACCTTATTAACTGTAGATACATCTACAGTTGTGATAAAAATGCATTACATTAAAAAGGTATGTATAATCCAAAAGCAGGAGAACATTTTAATAAAACGAATAGTGAGTGCTGACATGACATCTTACATTTCACTACATAAGTCATCAGAGAGAAGTATGTAAGAATTTGAAAGTGCCCAGTGATTGTTTTAATAAATGTCCTGCTTTGTCATTATGCAATTTTTTAAATGTATTTAAGTGTTCTTGTATTTTTTTTGTTACTAGACCTACTATTAGTTATTAGGTCAGTGCCATTAATAATAATAAAAAGGTGGAAACATTTGCTTGCTGTTAATGCTTCAGACTTACTTTTTATAAGACAAAATACACTTGAGATTGTGTATTTCCGTTTTGCCGGTAAGCGTTGTTACGGAATTCGTAAACAAGAAGGGAGCTGCACGCTGCTCTGTGCAAAGCAGATCACTACACTGAAAATGCCGTTTGAACTTTTAAAGATTTTTTTTTACCTATAAATTCACCAGTAGTTGTAATAGAATACACAGAAAGCTTGTGTAATGCAAAAGTAGGAGACTCACAGCTAAAAGAAATAGCAAGTACTTCAGTCTTGCATCTCATTGCCGACATTTTCGTCACATGGTTTCCAATTATTCTGAAAATTAATGCTTTTTTCAGTGTATCCTTGACTTTGCCAAGTCCTCCTCATTTTTTTTAGATTTTCTAGTAAATCACTGTTGCGGTTTTGTACTTCAGATTATTCAGAAAATGCACATAGATGCAAAACTTGTTCTGTTACCTTTGTAAAGCAGATTGCAATAATGTAAAAAAAAGTGTCCGATTTTGAATCTTATTTTTCTTTGTCCAGAACTCTTGAGACAATAAGTTGAGAGGTAAAATGTGATGAATGCAGACAAATAAGTCTGGAGCATTAAAGTGCTCATAACAGTGAGTCAGACAATCCCAAGTCATTGTTGCTGCTGTTTCATTGGCAAGCACTGTTATTGCAGTATGGCTTTCACAACAGTGAACGAGCCTTACCTTATCTGTTGCGGGCATAGCTATTGGCTGATTTGCAGTGACACAAACTAAACTTTTACAACCTTTTAGCTATACATCTGCCCATGTTTTCAATGATCTACATTAAAATAATTAAACCTATTGTGCTACACAAAACAGTGGACTCAGTTTACTGGAAAAATAGTGAGCTCTTTAGTTTTACATTTAGGATGCAGGAGTCTGTAAATGAAACGCAAGACAAGTGCTCAGTATTTGTTTTAGTAAAGTCTTCAATTTTCTTTAGCTTTGTACAAGCTGCCTTTTTATAGTGTACTGAACGGGATCACAAGCGGATGGGGAAAACAGCAAGTTAATGGTTTTAAACCACATTGACTAAAAAGAAGATATGAGAGCATCCAGTGAACATAAAATTAGGTAATCATAACATTTCAATATTTATTTATTTATGCAGAAACTGACAGGATACAAAGTAGTAAACTCTTGAGGGTAAAGAAATCTGTGAGGAACACAAACCCAAGGATGCGTTCACACTGGGGACTAAAACTAAATTGGCACTGTAGAATCCGAGGATGTTCATAGTATAATGACATTGTGAGTGGGAATGTGTGACATCATTAAAGTGGGTGTTACACTGGTCAGCTTAAATTGGGGCCCAAATTTTAAATATTGGGATTGTCCCTTTAAAATGTACTTCCCTAAAAGAAATCTCAGATTAGAAGATAATACAGCAACTTTTCTTTGTATGTAAACCCACCAGATCCTCAGGTCAGTGTCTATACTCCTATGCAGTAGCAAAAGGTTGGAACATCCACAACTAACAACTAGAGCAAACTCTAAACTGTCCTCCTTCAAATGCTTTCTAAAAGCATTCTTATCTAAAGCCTGCATCTGCTCCTGCACTTATCCAGAGTAAACTCCTGTGAAGATTTCTTTCCTCCATCTTACCTCCCTTAACCTCTTCTTCTTCCCCTACTCTTTCCCTCCATTCTTCTGTCATCTTATATTGTCTACACATTTTTCTGTAGTCACCTACTGTGTCTTAATTCCACACTGAGCTTTCATTTTATCTTTAATCTTAAATTAAGCTTTAAATAAAAAAGCATTACAGACATATTATTTAATTCATTATTATGTACAAGCAATATTATGATGATACTTTTGCTTCCACCTGTTCGTAAAAGATGGGGGTAATTCAGTAAGCCCTACATGGAGCAATCCTCCATGTAGGAATAGTGCCGCGGCCCGAAAACAAAGTCAGGAGGCTGAGCGTGCATGAGCATCCCAGCACTGTTCAGACATGAAGGCGACTGCATAATGCAAATCACCTTATTTGCTGGTGAAAACTATGCAAATGAGGTGAATTTGCAATCCAGAAAGCAGACGGGCATCCGTGTTAAGTGCCATGTCTGCAGGAAAATTGTATGCGGTTACTAACCATGTACTGGAATGTAAAAATAAAAACGAGGCCGTGGCAACTCAAATAATAGCATGTATTAGGTGCAGTAGGCATGCCAATGGCCAAAACTATGGCCACTGACATTTAAAAGTGATGCAATTAATGAAAAATCAATTTTTTGTTAAACAGATATGACATGTTTAAGCAGTGCGCAGTGATGCACAAACATAATAGTAAAATAAAAATTAAAATAGTCAGTTTTCCCATTATACTGGCTAGTAGGCAGTGTCATACAATGGCAGGTTATAGTGGTTGTTAAGGGATTCCAAGATGGCCACTGACAACTAGACATGTTTAAGCTGCAGCTCCAAAAATTAAAAGTAAATCTACAACAAAGCCTCAACATTCTATATGTAAAATAAAAAACTTGCATAACCCCTGCAGTAACAACATCTAAGAAGCAAGGAAACAGCTTTATCTTATAATATAAAGCTAAATATAAACTTTTAAAGTACCTTTTAAGCCAGCAGGGTAATTGAGACAGAGACAGTGTGGCAGGGCCTCTACAAGTCTACAGTTCAGCAGGGCCTGGAAAAGACTTCAAAACAAAAGGAAATAGCACCCAGGATCAAAGTAAGGAACTAATGGAAATAAAAAATTTCTAAATCAAAATTATCTACAATTGTGACTCCTGAAAAGGACACAGCAAGCACGAGACAAAAAACATCTAAGTCACAACAGGAACCTACTAAAGTTTCTTTGAGAGCAAAAAATGAAAATTCATACTCAGTAGAAGATATAAAAACAGCCCTACAACCACTCCAAAATGACCAAACCCAACTGAATGTAATAATTAAAGAGATTGTGGAAGCAACAGTTGACAATAAAAACATAGCAAAAGAAATGACCATTGAGCGTGCATACAGATCTCTTAGGAAAACTCAGGATGAAACTGTACCAAGACAAATCTACGTTAAAATACTCAATGCAGCACACACCTATATGATCCTAATGGCAGCCAAACAGAAAAGAAACATAACATGGAGGGGTCATAAAATAAGCATTACACAAGATTTACCTGTTCTCATCAAGCAAGAATGCCAAGAACTAGCCCCCTTCTGCTCATATCTAATTAAAAAAAATATCCAGTGTCAAATGCAGTACCCTGCGAAACTCATGTTCAGCTATAAAGATCAAAAATATTGTGTACAAAACAAAACAGAAGCTAAAAACAATTTCACCAAAGCATTCGGAGAAACGCCTGAGGAAAAGAAATAATACAGTACTATAGCCGACAGACTAAAGCCTCAACCAGTTTTCTTAAAATCTGTGCTTTAAGGTAGGGCTATAAAAACACTAAAAAGTATGTACTACATCTGTTAAAATGTGGTTCCTGTATTCCGAACAGAAAAACGCATTTTTTAAGCTGCAAAAGACACTGACAAAATTCTCGTAGAATAAACAGTGCAGACTAACTGTCAAAAACCCCATACTTAAAGTACATTACCATGTTATAATTAACCTCTTTATCCCTAAATACTCAGTAAGCATTATATTTCTAAATAAAGTCAAATCTGAGTGCATATTAAGTCTGCATAACTCTACATATTTTCTTTATAATTTTAAATGTATAATAAAGCCGATAGTCACAAATACAGCAAATAAGTAACATTGAAGCAAGCTATGAACAGACTTGGTCACTTCCAGCTGCAGAATTTATTTAATAAGTTAAATATAAAAAAATTACAGCTTTTTGTTGATCTGGAGAGCTGTGTGAATGAGCAAAGGACCGGAAACAAGAATACCCAAAACAAAGCAGAGATGGGAGGTCAAATGACAACTTCCTTTGAAGGTCAGGAGCCACAAAGCACTACTGGGAACCGCAAGGTTTAATGTGTAGTACACAAATAAACCGGACTCAACGGATTTCTGCAGACCCATAAAGGAAAAGCCTTATAAGGTAATAAAACAAAGCTTTTTTATCAATAAGAGTCAAGAAACCTGCACAGTTGCAGTGTGAAAAACTAGGAAAATGTAGTTTTATTTTGTTAAAAGTTTTTAAAGGGCTTTTGTGTCATAACGGAAATTTATACATTGCAAAATCTCTAGTAACTGTAAAATGTGAACTGACAAGGAAAACATGACTGTTTTAGCACTGAATTTTACTTGAAGTATAGAATTGTTTTGATTTCAACAAGGAATTGAAGGACTTTATTTTAAATCTACTTTATTTCCTTTCTTGTCTGTAAGCAAGGTTGGTAAAGCAATGTTAAGAAGCAGTCCTATGCAGTGTCAATTTCATGTAAATTCAGCATGATGATTTAAAAATGTTCTTTTCCTCAAAAGAACTGTTAACTGAATGGCTTACACATTTTGTATATATGTTGTTCTCTAAATAATGTTGCTGTATTAACAAGGAAGACTGACAAATCTAACATAAGCACATACAGCCTATAACCAATTGAGGTATAAAACTCTTTAGAAACAACAAGAAGGAACATAATAAAAATAATCATAAAAGGGGTTATAAACTCAACAATAACATTTCTACAAACAATCCTTAAGGGAAGCTAGTCTTTAAAACTGAAACTAATGAAAACATAATGCAGGTATTACAAACTGTATTCTATATATAAAAAGATGTTTGAACACAAAGGTTAAAATTCTAATACTACTGGTCATGAATATAAACTACAAGTTTGTAAGAGAAATGATAACCACAAAATAATATGGTGTGAAGCAAGTCCATGCCCTTCTGGTCCTACTTCAAATAGGCTCAAGCACGTGAGTAGTAATAACTTTTCTTACCTTAACTGTGGTCAGAATGTTTAGATACCTATGTAAATGGTCAAATTACTCTATAACCAAAACTGAGAGCAGTTTTTAACCTCTTGAAAAAAACAGAAATATTTCAAAACCAGAAATACTCACTATTGTGAAACAAGCTGTAACAGTTCTAACATGTTTTTAGAGCACACACTTCAATAAGGAGCAAGCAGTGTGTGTCAGGTATGATTAGTGTTACTTGGAACGAAGTAACTTTCCTTGTTAATATCTCCCTATACCAGTACTACAACAGCTTTCCTAGATGGTGTACAAGCAACAAACCAAATGTAAAGTATAATACCACAAAAAGAAAGGGAGATATGTGGGCAGGCACTGAGGTAGGTGAAAATAGGTTGGAAGCCATCCTGAACAAATGTATGTTATCTAAGAACAACTTATTTCCTCCTACTTTCCTCCCTTCTTTCCTACACAAATACTTAAATCATTACAAATACAACCAAAGGCCACACATAAATATTATACAAAGGATATATAGCTAGGTATGTATATAGTAGATACATGGAATGCTAATGGGTTAGGTGATAGTAAAAAGTTAAATCTAATTCTACACTTAATTTATCAAGCTAGTTCCAATATCATATTCTTACAAGAAACACACCTAAATAAAGAGCAATGATTAAAAATCAACTCAAGAAAATGGATCCAGCAAATCATTTCATCAGGGGACAGCTCTGCTTCAAAAGGAACAGCTATTATTATCATCAAAGAATCCTTTCAAGAGAATATAACCAATAGTAATTATGCACACACCCGCAAACAAAAAACAGTACTCTCTTCTTGAATATATATGGCCCGTGTTCAAACCAGCATTTCTTTCTATACGAAATTTATAATTTACTCTTAAACTTTCCCAACCACTCTATCATTATAGGGGGGACTGGAATTGTCTAATTGACCCACTTACTGATAGCTCTAACAAAAACAAAAAGCAACCAGTCCAGGTCACATCTGCTCTAAATGATCTTATACAAAACCACAACCTTGTTGACCCTTATTTAAATATGGATCATGACAGATCAATAAATAAATATACTTTCTACTCCCCTCCGCATAAAGTATGGTCAAGAATAGATTATTTCCTGATTTCCTTGAACCACTCTAGGATTTGCCAAAAGTACGTAATTAATAAAAGAATAATCTCAGATCACTCCAGAAGCACAATTATACTCAACGAAAACTTTCAAATTTCTAAACAGAGTGATCCTATAACTGGTATCTAAGCAATAACCTTTTAAACCATAGAGAGTTAATTGAGGAGGATAGGTAAAACTATAAAACAATTAGACCAAGATTCATCACAAACCCGAATTCCATTTGACATTTACTGGGCAGCCACCAAAACAGTATTAAGGGGAATTTTAATACAGAAAGCTTCATTGTATAAAAAACAAGAGCAAGAACAGATTAGTTTGCTCAAAACCCAGTACACAAGCATTGAATTACAACTACAAACCCATTACTCACAACAACTAGAAAGGAAACTACAACAAATGCAAAAAGAACTTTACTCCATACAACAAGATAAACACACACTAAATGAGCTAAAACTCATCTATAAATACTGTGAATGGGCTCAAACCCCCTTCTAAGGTACTAGCAAGTATGATAAACATTAAGAAAACTCTCCACTATATCCCAGAAATACATTATAAATATAGAAATTTGTACAACAATGAAGATATAATTAACTCTTTCTGGGACATGTATAACAATATTTATAACCCTGAAAAGCAAAAATATTTGTCTAATCTACAAGAGAAGTTCTTAACTTAAAATTCTCAAAACTTGAAGAAGAACAATATAACCTATTGAACAGTCCCTTAATCAGTGAAATAAAAATAGCGATTAAAAACCTAAAGGTTAATAAATCCCCAGGTCCTGATGGATTTACAGCTATGTCTTCAAAAAATTTAGTCACATACTAGCTCCAATCTTGTTATGACTCAACGTTATTATAGAGTATGGCTTTACAGATAAATACTTAAATAATTCAAAGACAATTTTAATACCAAAACCAAATTCAGATAAACTAAACCCTATGAATTGCAGGCCCACTGCCCTTATAAATCTTGACAGAAAAATTTTGACTTCATTGATAGGGAACAGATTACAAAAAAACCTTGGACAAAATTATTTGCCCAGAACAACTGGACTTTATGAAAAAAAGACAATTAAGTGACAATGCCTCCATGTTAGACAGCTTAATTTCTCTCTTAGCTAAGGACAAATATCCAGGATATGCATTTACAAAAGATGCCTCAAAAGCATTTGACAATGTTGACCTAGATTTCCTTTTCTCTTCAATGTTACACTTTAACTTTCCCCCATCTTTTATAACTGCCATTAAACAATGCTACCACCACGCTAAGCATTAGCAAGATGTACTCCCAGCCCATCAAAATCATAAACGGGACTTGCCAAGGTTGCCCATTGTCTCCATTTCTTTTCAACATATATTTAGAACCACTATTACTCCACATTACCCAAGCTTTTGCTGATGACCTAAACGTATACTTCGAAATCCCAAACACAGATTACCAAAAATACTTTCCTCAATTAAATAATTTTCCAGAATAGCAAATTACAACATGAACCCCCAAAAATCCTCCATATTCCCTCTTAACCCCATAAATCATAATGCATCATACTTCCCTTTAGTTGATATACCTTTAACATACACTCTGAAATACCTAGGAATAAACTTTTCTCACCCCTACAAAGAAATGCATAATTCAGTTCTCTTAAAAACTTGGGATAAAATTAAGCAGGACATCTTAAGATGGGAAAACATAAATCTATTCTGTCTAAATTTTCCATTATTAAAATTAATATTCTTTCCAAAATATTATTTCATTTAAATTCTATTAGTCTCAAAATACTAAAAAAAACTATTTACGACAATGGAAAAGGCCCTCTCCAAATTCCTATGGCACCTTAAAACAAGAATAAGCTACCAAAAATAAAAGGTGGGTTGGGGCTACCAGATTTGAATCTGTACTATCTTATCATAAAAGCAAACCGTTGATCCAAATTGCAGAATATGATAGCTCTAAAGAGATATGGTACCCAGTATGGGTCAAAATATGGGCAAATATATTATACTCCCTAAATATAAATCCCAAAGCTGCTCCTTTTCTTCATCCCAAACAAACCATTTTTTGCAAATTACACCCAATAATTAAAAATGAAATTATTGCATTCCAGTCTCTGTTTTCATCCATCAATCTGCAGACTACATTAATATTGCTACAGTCTATACATATGAACCCGAATGTCAAGTTAAACAACAAAATGATTGATCTCAAATCATTCCCATTAATTAAATAATTAACAGTATGGCATATCTTACAGCACAAGGAAGAAACATTTGATAAATTAAGAGCAAAATTTAAGACACCAGGCAGCTATAACTATATTCTTTGACAAATGATATCACTACTAAAGCTAAAATACTCAAACCACAAAATAGAGATACAAAATATATAGAAAATACCCAAAACATAATCAAAGCACTAATGGCTAAAGAAAAAAAATGATTTCAAAATCCTATAAATTAATAAATGAGTTAAAACACAAGTCTGCACTACTTTACTCAGGATTCTGGGAAAAAAATCAATACCACCATCACAATAGTACAAAAACAAGAAGCCATCAACAATACCTTAAAACTTACACCTTTCAAAAACCTTATATACATACAAATGATGATTAACAACAAGCATACTATACCCCAGCTGTCCTCAAAATATTTGGTTACAAAAAAAGCTCATTGTGCCCTTTCTGCTCAATTGAAGACGTGGATATTCTCTACATCTTCTGGAGCTGTAAAAAAATCTCCAAGCTCTTGTGTTCCTTAAGAGTGCAATTTGAAAAAGTTGGATACGCAAAAACCACCCTCTCCTGGGAAACATTGATTCTGCACATAATCCCTAGTTCAGTTAATAGAATGTGCAAGCATATCTTTAAATTCTAAATATGTAAGAATTGGGTTAACAATAAAAATATCTCATGGAACAGTTTTAAAGACATGGCAGTTAAATATATCAGATCCCACAAACTAGCTACTAAAAGTATAAAAACAATCATACTTTCAAACATACTGGAACTCTCTTCTAGACACAGTTTTGACAAGCATACAGAATACATAAAAGTAAATGAAAATCAGGTGGCAGTTAAAAAACAAAAAAAAACTCTGTTACTAAACACAAATTGTGTATCACTAGAACATAAAACATACTTCTAGGATAACAACAAATGGATGGCTTCCAACATTTGTAAATATTGTAAATATGTATCTAGTTTTTAAGTTTTTTCATTCATTCTAGTTAGCAAAGGTACCCTACCAATACAAACCTTGCACTCAACTTTGTATCATAACCTCATTCTTTTATAACCCTTGGATATGATGTAATCACGTCAGTTATTAGTCTTTAATTTCTAGCAAGTGTCTAAATGTTTCTCTGTAAAAACTGTTTACCTTTACTCATTTATGTTTACATACTATGTCTGTTTTACTTTTTATTTTTGGAAAACAAAGCAATAAAAAGTAATTGGAAAAAAATATAGTGGTTGCTAAGGACATAGGCTCTGGTGTAGTGCAGTAACTAGGGTATATGCAGTTAGGTGTATGTAAATGAGCTAAGTTTATTGAATAGCAAAATGGGCCACCGTGTCCACAGGAACCTAACCGTGTAAGGTCTACTATGTGGTAGTGTTAGGCAGAAGAGGCAGCTGACATGAAAAGGGTGTGTGTCATGGTTTGTGTAAGCACATTGGAGTTCAGCGGCTCCTGTTTGCGCTCAGCTAAGCACAGCTAAGTGGGGGGGGTGATGTCAGAGGCTGCTAAGCTCTGCTTAGCTGGTTAAAGAAAAGCTGAGGGTGCTCGTATACAGGGGAGGCTCTTTTCTGCTCAGCAATGTTTACACTAGCTCCACAGGTTTGCGCTGAGCACTGTGGGGTTTAGAAGTAGAGGAAATTGAAACGAAATAAAAGGAAATAGCTGAGAAAATGCAGTCAACTATAACTCTGCCACTCACAGTGGCCCATTCAAACTCCTCAGTAATGTGGCTTGCAGGTGCAATGTATCATAGTTAGCCAATCAAACAGGCTGCATCTGCAGCACACCAGTATAAAGTATGCAGATACCCTTCAATCTGAATTTTCCCACATACTCTGCAGAATTGGAGTACACACTTGGGAATTTTAACTGACAAAATGAGAGGGGCTGGTGCTGCTTTGCTACATCTTTATTTGCTACAAGCTGAGGGCAGTAATGAGGATGATGCTGACAACCAGCCCAGGCTGAGGAGGAGAAGAGTGTTCAGACCCAGGGTAACCTTTCACGGGCTGTATGAGCTGGAGATACTTGAGCACTACAGGGTGGACAGGGACATACTACAGCAGCTCACTGAGCTCTGCCACCCTCACCTCCGACCCAGAGGCAACAGAGGGGGACCCATTCCACTGGAAACAAAGGTATGTGTAGCCTTAAAAATACCACAGGTACTTTCCAAAGACCTACTGGGGACCTCATGGGGATCTCACAGGCATCCGTATCCAGGGTACTCCACCAGTTCCTGGATGTCATGCTAACACATGCCAGTGAGCACATTTATTTCCCCAACACCCCCTGAAAGAGGACCACCAATATGTGCCTCTTCCACTGTGTAGCACACTACCCAGAGGTAGTGTGCTACATAGTGGAAGAGAGGTGAGGAGTGTAGAGTCTACGTCAACCACAAGGGCTAGCCACTCCATCAACTGCCAGGTCATGTGCATTGCCCAGGGCATTGTCATCAATGTGTGTGCTGGCAGCTTTGGCAGTTATCACGACTCCCACGTCTGGCACGCCTCACAGCTGTACCATGCATTTGCCAGGTGGGAACATCCCGTATGGCCATCTAGTGGGGGATGCTGGTTACGCAGCGGAACTGTGGATGATGACACCCATCAGAAACACACACACCCACTGAAGAATGTCCTAATGAGGCAAGCACACAAACTAGGAACTTTGTAGAGCATGTGTTTGTGCTGCTCACGTCACGGTTCTGCTGCCTTGACATATCTGGTGGAGCCCTGCAGTACTGTCTAGCCACATGTGCACACATATTCATATTGTCTGCCATGCTACACAGTATGATCCTGTTGAAACAGCTGTGGGAGGAATATCACAGGGACCATTGCCAAGGTCTCCACAGACACAGGGGACTCTGAGGAGGAACCCCCTCAGCCTGTCCCTGTAGGCAGACGTAGGCGTGTTCATTACACCCTGGCAATGCATAGCACATACATTGACATCCTAAGGGCCTAGGGACTGACACCTCACTCCAATTCACATACACACAGTAAAATGGATGCCAGCCACATCACACTACCTATACCTTACCATGTATAGGCCGTGTGCTGCCTGCATCTGACAGAGTCATCCCTGAACCACTGTCCTCTCAACTGCTGCTGCCACAAGGCAAGTCACTCTTATTAACAGTAAATGAATGGGCTTGTAGACTGTGGTAGCATATGTATGGTATTGTTGCCTGTATGCCTGGGAATGGAGTGGGTTACCAGGATAGCAGCAGACAATGGACAGTTATGTTGGACAACAGGAACTCTCACCCAAATACTGGCTGACCCACAATATGCAGTAGGGCCTAAGTTAGCAAAATCTACTGCATTATGTGAGGGATGTACAAACAGCAAGGTCAAAGAACAAATTCATGGACGTCAATGTTGGAGTCCCATACATAGCTCTAAACCTCTTACAGCAAGAAATCTGTGCAAAGCCATAAAGAAATATGGGCAAAGGCCCGAAAACAAGGACAAGTCCTAAATATTGCTCTTACAAACATAGAAAGTTGATAAAATAACAGCTGTTGTAGCATGAATTCTTTGAAGGTCAAAAAGTCTGAAACTCAAATGTCTGTCATTACTGTCTAACTTTAGTCTGTAGTGATTTCACTATTTATTTGCCACACAACCATATTTTTATGAAAAATGGAGCAAAAATATGAGCTAAACATCTGCACAGTCTGTGAAGATATGTACAGTTAAGAGGTATGCCCCCCTCCCATCAACACACCTGTGTCCACATAGAACTGCAGTAACATTTATGTCTGTAAGGTGGTAGCAGGCCATACATTCCCAGGGCTGTCACAATCAACTTGATAACATATTCCAGTTCTACAATATGCAGGGGTCAATTTGCTATGTATGTTTGTGGTTAATAGTGTCAGCAAGTATACGGCACTTACTGGTGGCTTAGTGGTCTAAGTACAGTACTGTAGTTGTCGTGGTCCATGGTTCGAGACTGGCCATGGCAACTATTTTGCATGTGAGCTACACCAATGGTAGGAGATGTACACACTGGCCAGAACTCATTATTTGTTACTGCAGGAAAGCTGGACAATGGAGAGACAGGGGGCCACACACATGGACAGTACACAGGTCTGAGTAACCTACACAGTGCCTAGTAAAACAGCAGGTTGTGACAAGTCAGTCAAGTGCCAGGATACAAAGCCTTGCATGTCACTGTGTCAGTACTGACAGCAAGTCAGTGGGCGCACCATCCATACCCCTAGAATGACAGGGTGTCACAGAATGTCCACACGTATGCCTCATATATCTAGTCTGCTTGTCATAACATTGCATTTGCCTGCCAAACTATTGGCAAACCAATAAAGATTGATGTGAAAACAGCAATGACAGCTGAGATGTAGATGTCATACCCATAAGTAAATGCAAGCTAATACAAAACTGTTCTACCAACTGTGTAGGTTTGGAAGAGCAATATTAAGAGCCAGCCCACATTACTGGGCCTGTGTTTGACTGTCATATATTGGCCTGTCCAGATGTTTGTCTGTCAGAGTTTGAGAGCTATGGCCAACCTGTAGCCTTATAATAGTGCAACACAAAATTCCTGAGGACCACAGCAAATATATGGGGCACAATGATGAACAACCTGCTAAACTGGTACAGTCAGATGTGTGAAGGCTGTAGTGATGTCACAATGTCTACCGCACTCACACCATAACTACAAATACATAGCAGCAACTGTGGACAAAGAGACGTATAAAAGGTGAGGGGGAACCACTGGCCAGACAAACATAGAATGTGCACAGTAGAACAATTTCTGCTGTAACATAGTTCCTTGCCATGTATGTGGTCAGTAAACAAATGTCTGTAAGTGTTCCCTCACATTACTGTATACTGATCTGCCACTCGCATACCAGAAAATCACAGTGGTATGTAGACTGTACCACACATATTATGTGCCCACACCAGGATATGACTCAGTTAATAAGGATTGCACACAGGCAGGAGAATCCCCACACAATATATCACTGAGGTGCTGGACTGTTTACTCAGGTTCATCAGCCAGTTGGCTGTAGCACACAGTATCCTTGACTGGAATACAGCTAACTCTGGAAAGGAGTCAAACTGTTACGGTTGAAAGTCATACTGGGCATGCTCCAACACTTAGAGAATTACAACTCATGTCTGAACCCACTTCTGACTGTATAACTCTATTGTCCAGCTATGTACACCTTAACTGTCTCACCCCACCCCCATCAAAGAGGATTACCTGCAGCTATCTGGAGGTGGCACATATGTGATATATCTGCATCTTTTGAGTGTGATAGATGTACATGTATATAGGTAACATATACAAATATATCAATTATAGACAGGCAGAGACAGGGAGGGAGAGACAGAGAAAGAGAGGCATAGAGAGACAGACACCCTGAAAGGCAGAGTGATGTCCTGATGCAGATATTTGCACACCAGTTGTAACCACTGGCACATGCCAGTACGAAGGTGAGCTCAGTTGTATAATAGCAGTAAGGTAGAGGTTGTAATCTCACACCTGGTGTGTGTGTGTGTGTGTGTGTGTGTGTGTGTGTGTGTGTGTGTGTGTGTGTGTGTGTGTGTGTGTGTGTGTGTGTAGGTTAAAGTATTCTGAGGCGCTTTCCATCCAGTAAACCTCCCACTGCACTATTTTACAAGGCCTGCTGATGTCATTCACCTTAGAAGTACCTTTGGACACTCTTCAGCCCTGTAAGGTCTGTGGTGCATGTGATAAGTGTGTAGCTATAGTGCACATAGCTAGATAGGTAGGGGTTCTAATCTCAGCATTAGCAACTGTGTGTGTGTGTGTGTGTTTGTAGGGTAAAGTATTCTGAGGCCTTTTCCACCCAGTAAACCTCCCATTGCCCTACTTTACAAGGCTTGCTGATGTCATTTACCTTAGAAGCACCTTTGGAAAACCTTCAGCCATATAAACGCCTTGACGCACATGATAACTACATAGCACTCTAGAACAGAAAACTAGATAGGTAGGGGTTCTAAGCTCAATGCTAGCAATTATGAGTGTGTGTGTGTATGTGAGAACCATATCCCCTGTTTGTGTTAGTTATACCATTTTGAGGCCTGTTCCACCTTGGTGACCCCCCTATTTTTTATTTATTTTACATTTTATTAACCTGGTTAGTCTGGCTGAGCTTTTGGCTCATTTTCAGCAGAGACCCGGGGAGAAAAGCTCCTCAGGACTAGAAAACAATTTATTAAATTTTAGTAACATAGTAGTAACAATTAGCTATAGGATCTTCCAAGCAGAGACCAGGAGAGAAAAAAAGTTCCTCAGGCAATTCAATTATACAGAGTATTAACAATTGGCAGACAAGTATGTGAGTTGTTACAAACAAGGTTTTAAACAATTAGCAGAAGAAAATGTGACTAGTTACAATATTATTTAAGCTGCTTAGAGCAAAATGAGTTAATAGTTAGGCAGATGCTTATTTAAAATGGGTAGGATTTAGTTGTATAGGAGTTTGGAAACAAGAAAGAAAAGTAAGAATGGCTAGTAGGAGATGTAGGGGAGGTAGAGTATAGGAGACAGACTAGACAGGTAGGTTGTTTTGAGACTGTAAGAATTAAGAGTGGTTGGAGATAGAGAAAGGGAAGAGGTAGAAGAGGCAGGGGAATAGTGTTAGAGATACATTAAGAGTGAGGTGGTGAAATAGGTGAAAGACTGGAGGTTTCAGGGTGGCTGGCTACAGTGGCAAGACCACTTTGTTTTTAGGTATTTCCTTGTGGCTAATTTGAAACTTTTGCTATGCTGGAATATTTTTATTTCCAAGGGTAGTTGGTTCCAGGATGTAGCTAAGTTATAGTTAAAGAGAAGGCAGCCTGTTTTGGTTTTGGCTTTGTAGATGTCTAATAATTCTTGATTTGAGCTGTGTAGCATCCTAGCAGGGGAATATTTGAATATGATAGTGGAGAGGCTGGGGCAGAAGGAGGGTGGATAGAGGATAGAGTGGATGATTTGTAGTTGGTATAGTTGGAGCAGCTAAGGGAATTCTAGCCAGTCTAGTTTCTGCAGTGCTAAGCAGTGGTGTGACTTGTAGGTTTGGTTAGCTGCAAATCTGTCAATCTTATTATAGATAGTTTCAAGCTTGGAAATAAGTGTAGAATTTAGGTTTGTGAATATGTGGCAGCTGTACAGAAGTGTTGGGAGTAATAAAGCCTGGGAGACAGTTATTCAGACAGTGTTAGTTAAGTATTTCTTGCTACGGAAAAGGTGTCCAAGTTTCTTATGAGTTCTTTTTACTGAGTTAGTAATATGGAGATCAAACTTAGCTGATCATCTATTGTAACACCTAGCAATTTAGTACTAGATTCAGCTGAGATGATAGTGTTGTTGCAGTATAAGATAGTAAATGTACTTATGAGTGTGGTGATGTTTTAGGGAGGAAGAGTAGGAGCTTAGTTTTTTTTGGATTAAGTATTAGTTTGTTATCGCTAAGCAAAGTCTCAAGGGTGTGGAAGGATGCCTGAGTAATTGAGTGGAGGTCAGTTGTGTTGTTAGCAATGGTTATAACAGCTAATTCATCAGCATATTGCACACGAGATTACTGGGGATAAGAGGAGTAGAGCAAGTTGGTGAAAATATTAGAGAGTAGTGGTCCAAGTATGGACCCTTGGGGGACTCCCATTTGTACAGTGAGAGGGGAGGATAGTGCAGAGAGCCATTTAACTGATTACTGGTGGGTAGAGAGAGAGAGAGCTGGAGAACCAGGAGATAGTAGGGGGTGAGAAATGTAAGTTAGTGAGTTTATCTAGCAGGAGTGGGTGAGAGACCGTGTCAAAGGCTTTAGAAAGGTCAAGGAATAGGCATGAGACAAATTTATTGTTATCACGAGCTAGGGAGACTATGTTGATGAATTATATGAGTGCAGTAGTTGTACTATGCTTGGGATGGAAACCATACTGTGTGAGTGTGAGAAGGTTTTCCTGGTGAAGGTAATGCATTACCTGCTTGTGAATGCATTTCTGTAGGATTTTTGAGATCTGAAGTTGGATATGTCTGAGGAGTTGCCCCCTTTGTGAATGGGTAGAGTAAAGAAATTCTTCCATACAGTGGGGACATAGGATTCAGAAATGGATCGGTTGATTAAGATGGCTACAGGATAGGCAAGAAGTTCAGAGGCAGTCTGCAGGAAGTAAAAGGGTAGCTTGTCAACACATGGGGAGCAAGGTTTAAGTTTAGTTTCGTTGATACTGCTTTTAGAGAGAAGGTGTTAGGAGGGTTTGGAAGAGGTATAGAGTTTGTGGGGATGCTAGTGTTGTTTATGGGGGGGGAGTTTATTATGGAGGTTATTGAGTTTATAAAATGAAATAAAAAATGATAAAATCATAATCATAAAATGATTGTTAAATGTGTTGGCTATGTCTTCAGGTGTTGCATTGGGACTTGGGTTAGGAGTGGAAGGGTTTCCTGGATGAAAAGTCTGTTTAATGGAGCTCCAGAATTTCTTTGGGTCTGATTTAAGAGTAGAGGGAGGATTGGCATAGAAGTTTATTTTGTCCTAATGGATGATTTTTTTTTATTTTATTTCTGAGTTCTTTATATTTCTGAAGGAGAAGGGTCCCTAGTTTTAGTTCACATTTATTTTCCAAATCCTATCCCAGTCTTTCATGAGGGTTCTGGTAGAGTTAGTGAGCCAGGGAGCAGTATTAGATTTTATTCTAATCATGTGAAGAAGAGCAAGGGAGCTAAGAATGTTTAGGAATGTAGTGTTGAATGAGTGGACAGCTTCATCTAATGGAAGAGTGGTGAGGTAAGAACAGTTAATTTTGGAGAGTTGGTGAATAAAGGAGTTAGGACAGAAATGGGAAAGTGAGCGGGTGGTAATAAATTTATTATGTTTGGTAAAGTGGGGAGTATGTCTGGTAACTATTATAGGGCAGTGGTTGCTGAGGGCATTTGGAAGGGTTTGGGAGTTATGATAGTTTTGAGGGTGGGAGACCAATATCCAGTCCAGATTGAGCTAGGTAGTTGAGATTTATTAATGTAGGTTGGGGTTGTGATTAGCTGCTCAAACCCATATAGGTTTATACAGGAAGTAGTATTGGGAGCTTGTATTGTAAGCCAGTCAATATTTACATCTCCTGGTATAATTATTTCATTGTGGATGGTATGTGAGAGGTGAGATAGGATGTTCTCAAGTATGTTAATATTATCACCAGGGGGAATATAGATTGCTGCGACAGTTATGGTTTTGAAACTGTTATGTTTGAAGTTGGTCAATAGGAGTTCAGCTGGTGAGAAGGAGGGTAAGTCTAGTGTGGGACTGATTTGGGAGAGCCAATTGGAGTAGAGTATGGAGACTCCTCCTCCTTTTCTTTTAGGTCGATCTAATCTAAGGATATTATAGCCAGGAGGGATGATTTCACTGTCCAGATGGTGTAGCTTTAACCATGTTTCAGTTAGGGTAACTATGTCAGGAGTATAGTTAGCTATCCAAGTATGGAGTTCTTGAACTTTATTTACAAGGCTCTTGACGTTGATAGAGCAGAATTGTACTTGTTTTTGTGGGTTGGAGGGGTTGACAGGTTTGGATACATTGGGGTTATTGTTCAGGGTAGTGTCTGTAGGGCCTGGGTTAGGATGAATGTCACCAGATAGAAGCAAAGGTTTGTAATGGGGTTTTAATTTGAGTAAGTAGACTTTTTTTTGTTTTAAAGGGAGGGGAGATATTTTTATTTTAGGAATGGGAGTGGTGGGGGGAAGGATGGAGGGACAGATTAGTAGATAGGGTTGTGGTGTAGTATTTGAGTTGAGTGGTGTTTGAGGGATGGAAATAGGGAGTAGGTAATTGTGAGTGATAGGAGGTGAGGTGATAGAGTATAAGGAGTAGGGAAGGTAAAAGTATAGCTTGAGTTGTAAGAGACATGTCACTTTATGGGATGTAGAACAGAGGATGAGAGGAAGAGGTGGGAGTAAGGTATAGTAGT
The DNA here is from genome assembly GCF_019279795.1 of Protopterus annectens. Lineage (NCBI taxonomy): Eukaryota > Metazoa > Chordata > Ceratodontiformes > Protopteridae > Protopterus > Protopterus annectens. The sequence goes on along the minus strand of NC_056738.1, from coordinate 28,286,996 downwards.
CTTTGATAGTGGGTAGTAGATAAGTTTGGGGAGGAGCAAAGAAGGGAGATGGTATGAGAACAGGAAGTAGAGGGGAGGGGGATTTGGGAGGAAGTGAGGGGGTGTGGTTGCATGGATAGGTGTAAAGGTAATGATATGGGGGGTGGGTGAGAATGGGGTTGGGAGGGGAGCGAAGTGGGGCTACACCGTCCATATAGAACTTAGCTAAAAAAAGCCTGTCAGCTAGTCCAGGGACACTTACTAGCGATTCTACACGTGAGGGGCTTTCAGCTGCAATTAGAGCAAATATGGCATCCAGGGTTTTTAAAACCTTTGGTGTGTTGTACCTGAGCAATCACTTGGGGGTGGAGGAAGGGAGGGAAACCATCAATTGGAATTTTAAGTAGGATCTGAGAAACCAAGGCACTCAGCTAACCTAGCTAATTATCAAAGAACAGCCAAGGAATTAAGGTAAACATATAGGCACCCTTGATCAAGGACTGGAAGGTTTCTCCAGGAAAAACTGTGTGTAGGAGTACACCACAGGTAGAATCTGTATGCTGCTTACTAGTCTTCAATGGCAGATTTTATTCTCTTTTTTATTTGTATTCCCCTTTGCTCATTGTTTGCTGCACACAGTGTAGCTGAAGATAAAAGCAGCTGGAGTCTTTGCACCTCTGTTTGGTGTTTAGTGAAGAACAAGTATTGAGGAGGAGGGACTGAAGGCTATGACTATTGAGAGGGGCTAAATACCTTAACATACAACAAATTATCAATAGTGAAGCAGATGAAAGGGGTGGGGGTGGGCTAAGAGGAAGAAGGTTTGCAGCTGTTGCCCTTGGGGTATGCACTCTAGCTGACTGTAACAGATTTTAACAAGGCATAACAGTAGTCACAAAAGCTGGCACCTACACTACACAAGTGGCAACATAAAGGTTCCGGGGGGCTGCAGTCTATTTTTGGATGATTGCTTGTTAGAGTTTTCTTTGCTTTTAGCTGGAGTGAGAGGATTCCTTGCTCACACAAGTGGGGGGGGGGGGGGGCAAAGCGATCAGGTCCTCAGTGGCTCTAAAAGTTACAAAGAGGAGAAAAGGAAAGAATGTAAGACTAAAAGCTATGCAATAAGGACATCAAAATAAGCACAACCATCATAAATATTGTACAGAAAGCAGAGCAAGTGAACATAACCTATTCATCAAAAGAAATGCATTCAGATTCTGCAGCCAGTCTTATTCAGTAGCAGTCAGTATAAATAGTTAAAATATCCTATTACCAGACAATATTGCAACTATGCAGCAGTTTCACCAGTTTACCATAAATCTCATTCTGCACTTTACAATGTATGTTTAACTTACAGAAACAAAAGTATTCAGTAGCAGCAGTCAGTGTAATTAGGTGGAATATACTATTAACAGGCAATATTGCAACAATGTAGCAGTTTCACCAGTTTAACATACATATCACTCAGCACTTAAAAAAGAAAGAGTATTTCTACCTTAGCACTATCATTTAGAGGAACTCTGAATCAGGTTTACTGAAATTGGGAGCAAGCAAAAACAAAAGCATAAGCTTCTAATATCCAAATATAAACTATACCAGCAAAAATAAAAAATAACTGGAAAGCTACCTTAGAGAGAAATTACTGTAATACTCTATGCATGGACAGTGAGTTTACAGTGTGGAAGACAACACTGAGAAAAAGAAAAATAATACTATCACTTACTAGAGATGCTATACCTGGAGGGCTTTCAGCTGCAATTAGAGCAAATATGGCATCCATTGCATTACTTTACAAGGCCTTTTCATGTCATCCACCTTAGATCCACTGTTGGACACTGTCTGGGCATATAAGCTCTGTGGCACATGCGATAAGTAGGCAGCACTGTAGTACATACAACTAGGTAGGTAGGGGTTTGAATTTCAATACAGACAACTATACTACTGAATATGTGTGTGTGTTTGTGTGTGAAGCATATCTCCTGTGGCTGTTGAGCGCATTGGTTATACCATTTTAAGGCCTGTTGATCCCATCCCAATAGCATTACTTTAAAGAGCCTGTTTATGTCATCCACCTTAGATGCACCTTGTCAAACTCTAGAGGCCATACCAGTCATCTATACAGATGTATGCAGAATGCCCAGATGTTTGCAACATATAGGTGTCCCGTGTCACATAATGGGTTATTATGACAAATCATTGGCAAATGTGTGATAGTTGCTGTAGTAACAGACATGTCAGCTTCAGACTTCATACCCATCTGAAATGTCATGCTGATGCAAAATCTGTTACCCTATCACTTGTCTAGGTTTGTAAGAGCAATATGTGAGAACAGTCCCTATTTTGGGTGGTTTATCCCACCATTCATGAAGGCATTCCCAAGATTAATTGGTATAAGAGGTTGTGAGTTATGTCCCTGGCATATAATCTCCATGGCACATGCAATATGCACGTAGCACTATTGTACATACATCTACATAGGTAGGTGTTCTAATCTCACTATTGACAACTGTGTGAGTATATGTGTTTCTGTATGCATATCCCCTGTGGCTGTCTTGCCTGTGTGTATGCAATGGTTATACCATTTTGTGTGCCAGTTCCACCCTGTTAACTTCCCCATTGCCAACCTAGTCAGGGCCCTTACAGATGTCATCCACATTTGAAGCATATTTATACATTTTTTAACACAAAGGCACTGTGGCACGTGCAATAGTTGTTTGTCTGTAATGTACATAATAAGATAGGTAGGGGTTCTAATTGGAAAAGTGTCAACTCTTTGTGCATGTGTGTTTCAGTGCATATCCCCATGCAGCTGTGTGTGTGTGTTTTTGACGGCTCTACCATGTTAAGGGCCTGTGAACCACCCATTGGCAATCTTAACAGACCCTGCAATATGTCACCCACCTGAATAGTAGTGGCAGACAGTGCAATACTGTAGTAGCTCTGTGATGCTTGTGTTATGTATGTAGCAATATCGTATGTAAAACTACACAGGTAGAGGTTCTACTGTCAACAAGGGCAGGTCGTATGTATATCCCCTTGCACCAGTCTAACTGTGTTATGGCTACCAGCATACCTCTCAAACCCTCACAGAAAGACATCTGGTTTAAAGCCATACGGAAAAGTGAGGCAAAGGCCAAACATTGAGCACAACCTTCAGATATTACTGTGACACGCATGGAAGGTAGATACCAGAACGAGTTGTACATTTGAATGCACTTATCAAAGGATATGTGTTGTGACATAGCCGTATCTGTCCTTAATCAGTAATGTTAGTCTGTCAGTATTTTCCAGCAAGTTTCCAGAAAAGCACTATGTTATGACAAATGGAAAACAAAATATGTGGCAAACATCAGGACATTCTGCAGACATATGTAGAGGTCAGAAGTATGTCCACCATCTGTACCACCCTGTGACCTGTGACAACAACTGAAACAATACAGAGGTCCCGAGAGTGTAGTCCAACAAACATTCCATAAAGTTGTGTACTAATTGCATAGAGCAGTTATTGCACATCAGAAGCACCTTAATTGTTATGACAGATAGCATAAGCTAAGGTAATGTCACACAAAGAAGGTGTGTTTGTACCACACCAAAGAAAGTCCTGTGTGTTGCACTTGCCATGGGTATGGTATGTCCTGCCGTCACATGTCCCACAGTCCACATTTGATAAGGTGGCAACCACAATCTCTGTGGCCTATGTGTGTGCAGTATGTACACATGTGAAGGCCCTGTGACTACCTGCTGCCCTCACTGACTCCTATGTATATAGGCATGAATGCTGACCTCCACCACCCACATATGTAGGTATTGCCTAAGGCCGTCAACTTTAAGTTTTGTGTAGTCTGTCATTGAGCCACAGACTGCTATTAACACACTAGAAAGGGCCATACAGTAGGTATGGAATGGTGCCAAGGTCCTAGCATCCTTCTGAATGCAGACAACAGTGTAATCATACCATACAACAAGGACATGGCCCCAGTATTCCTCATCACCACAAACCCGTAAACACAGACTCTGATGACACACCTGGGTACTCAGGATGCCAGCAACATTGCATTCAGGCAACAAGTAGTGACAGTGGTCATAAAGTGCTTATATGTGGTTCACCATATAGGTAAAGGGACCGCATCCAGACAAACGGTGGACATTACTTCTGAATTTCACACTGAGCTAATCGGAGGAAGGGCTCTGAGCTAACGAATCTGAGACATATAACATTAAGTATCCTGTTTTTTTTGCTTATTTCGGAGTTATTTAGGTTCATAGGTTCATACTAGGCTATCTGCCCTAGGGCATTTATAAGCCTAGCCAGAGTGTGTTTGGCTTTTGCCACCCATTTTAAATTAATTTTGCTATGCCCTTTTTCGAGGTTAGTATACTGTGCCTCTGTCTAACAGTGACACAGAAGTGATACCCGGGGTAAACCTACGATCCCCCATCCACTCATCAAGATTCCTCTTGAAGAGAGTCAATGAGGGACTCTGCCTAACCTGGACTGGGATTTTATTCCAGAGTGAAGGGAGCCTCTGGGTTATGAATCTGTCCCTCCATCATGTCCTGTTTATTTCAGTGCTGAGGTTCAAGTCTCTCAAGCACGTAGCTCGATGGGATTTGGATTTTCTGAGGTGCAGCATGTCCATTAATTCTGGGTTGGACATGGCTTTATACGTCAGGCACAGATCGCCTCTTAGCAGGCGGTATGCCACTGAGTAGAGCTGGAGTTTCTTTAACTGGGCAGCATATGGCATCTGTTTGAGCCCTTTGATCCTCTTGGTGAGGTACTTTTGGGGTCTTTCCAGTTGCTGCAGGTGTCTGGTAAGGTACATCCCAAAAGGAGCATTGTACTCAATTATGGGCCTGATGAGGGATGAGTAAAGAGGCACGATGACGTCTCCTGATCTAGATGTCAATCCCTTCATGATTAGGTCGGCTATATAAAATGTTTTTCTAACCACTTTGGCCACGTGGTTGTCAAATGAGAGATTGCTATCAACTTGGGTCCCCAGGTCCCTAATTACTTCTTCCGTACTTAACGGATTATCACCTATGTGGTAATTTGTGGGCACTTTGGTTTTGCTAAAGGGGATGACTATACACTTTTTGGCGTTTAGCTTGAGGCCATGGCTCTGGCACCAGTTGTCTGTTTCTATGAGGCCCTTTTGGAGGATGCTTGTGTCGGCTGGAGAGTCGATTATAGCGCCCAGTTTGCAGTCATCTGAGAACTTGGTCAGCCACAGTCCTTACGCGTTGGCCTGTACCTCCGAGAAATATATACCGAACAAGAGAGGTCCTAGGACTGAGCCTTGTGGGACGCCACTTGTAACTGGTTTGGAGTCTGACATGGCTCCAGCAATTCTAACCATGTGGGTTCTGTCCTTGAGCCAGTTTGCAACCCATCTAGTGACATAGGGGTTTATATTTAAGCTGGTGAGCTTATCTATAATGCCCGAGTGGGGTATTGTATCGAAGGCTTTTGCGAGGTCCAGGTAGGCTGTGTGGACCACCTTCCCCTCGTCAATGGCCTTGGTGACTGTTTCAAAGAAATCAGCCAGGTTTAAGAGGCAGGATCTGCCCTTAATAAAGCCGACCTGGGTAGGATCCAGTGTCTGTAGGTCCCCAATATCTTTTTTTATGATGCCCATGATGATCCTTTCCATAGCTTTGCAGACCAAGCTAGTCAGGCTTATTAGTTAGTTTAATTTATTTATTATTTAGTTAGTTTAATCCTTAGTTTCCAGGATCCGTTGAGGCACCTTTGTGGAGAGGGACCACTATTGCTGTATGCCACTCTTTGGGTACATATCCTGTGGTAAGGCTGAGATTGAACAGTAGTTTTATGTTTGGGTTTAGCTCTTCTTGGAGTTCATGTAGGACGCAGCCCGGGATGCGGTCTGGTCCCATTGATGCTGTGTTTTTTGCTTTGGAGAGGGCGGCTCTTACCTGAGCATCTGAGATGTCAGGGGGGCAGCACTCTGCTGAGATAGATATGTGCCCTTTTGGTGGGGGGGGGGGTGGAGAAGTTTGCGCTGAACCTGTCAGCTAGGATGTTGGCAATGTCTGTGGGTTTGGTGTATTTTTTGTCATTTCGGACTAATTCTGAGCATATCTGGGAATTCCTTCCCAGGTTCCTGACATAACTAAAGAAAGCCTTGTGATTATCCTTAGTGTCCTGTGCAATTTTTCTCTCGAAGCTGGTCTTAGACGATTTTATGAGTGCCCGTAGTTTTTTGCTAACACTGATCAGAGATGCCTTCCCTTTTTGGGATTTTGCTCCATCATGTAGTAGCTTCCTCCTTCTATTGTATATGGCTGGGGTCCACCAGACAGGACGTCTGCCTTTGGAGGATTGAGTCTTGGTTTTATTTGGGATTGCATGATCCATGCATTCCTGAAGGTGTTCATAGAATGCGTTTATAAAGGATTCTGCGGTCTGGGCCGTATTTTCCACAGGCCCGGGGGCTTTGAAGGATTCCACCTCGGTTTTGAGGAGTGTGAAATTTGCTTTAGAGAAGTTTTTCACTGTGGTTTTCTGGGCAGGGGGTGGGGTCGGGATGTGAATATCCAGTGAGATTAGTTTATGGTCTGATCTTACCAGTGAGGGATACACTTCTGGTCTGGAGCATAGAGTCCCCATGTTGGTGATGATCAGGTCCAGTATGTTTTCCCCTCTTGTGGGAGTGGTAACAAGTTGTTCCATAGCGTTTGAGTTTATAAATTCTAGGAACCTTTGAGCTAGGGTGTTGGAGCTAGAGTAATGCTCCCAGTCTGTGTTTGGGTAGTTGAAATCGCCCAATATAATGGCGTTTGGAGAGACCTTCATATTTTCCAGTGTTCTCAGGAAGGCCGAGTGGGGTTCCTGGGTTTGTGAGGGTGGTTTGTAGCAGGCTATAAACTGGAAGGCAGTTTTACCCACTGTTAGAGTTGCACATGGATAGTCTCTGATGCTTCGTGCTGTGCCACCAACCTGGAGGTGTGGGTATCTTTGACGAATATTGATACTCCCCCTTCTTTTCTGGTTTGGTCCAAGTTTTGGGGCCAAAAAGCATGGTATGAGGTATAACCTGGTAGTGCTGGGGTGCTCTCGGGAGCCTTGAACCAGGTTTCTGTTACTGCACAGATATTGATGTTCTCCATGCTAAGGAGAGTTTCGAGTGCATGCCTCTTGAGGTTTAGACTTCTGGCGTTGAGTAGCATTACTCTTAGTTTCTTATCCCTTGTGATACCTATGGAGGTGGGTTTGTCTTTTGAGCCTTGCCAAAAAAGGCACTATGGGGGTAGCAAGAGCCTCTGCCAATATCCGAAAGCCCAGGGGTGACAGGTGCAAGCCGTCCCTAGTGAAGCATCGTGGCTTGTCGAGCATGTCATCCCAGGCTGACAGGCATTGGATCCCCTTTGAATGACACCAATACTTAAGCCAATTGTTGAAATTGATCATCTTGTCTTCATATTGAGGCATCATTCTTGGTGAGGGTAAGATGCTACACAAAGTCAGGGTCATACTGGCCTGGGCCACATGCTCAGAGAGCTCCTCTATGTCTCTTTTTCATGTAGTCCAGGGAGGTATGTCTCAGGTCATTCACACCAGCATGGACAATGACTGAGTCATATTTGTACTTGCCTTGGAGTGACCTGAGTGCTTGTGTTATGTGGTGGATCCTAGCGCCTGACAGGCAGCTCACCATGACCTTCTCCTTGTTCAGCCTGGTGAGCAGGATGTCAGTGTGCCTGACGATAGAGTCACCTATTACAAGTGTATCAGGTGTGTTGTTTAGCCTTAAGGGCTGTGACTGTTCGACACACTGGCTTTGTGAGCTATGTGTTGCACATGTTTTGTTTTGGGGTAGCGGTTGCTTGGGTGTCTGCTTTGGAGGTCTCTGCTGCTTAGGCAGATTTTTATTTAGAGCCTCCGAATATGTTTTTGTTTGTTTATGTGTTTGGTTTGCTGTCGTGGTAGGTCTCTGTGAGACTGGATTTGTAGTGAGTGTGGTTTCCTTTTCCTCCTGACAGGTTTCGCCAGTACTGAGTTGAGAGAGCTTAGCCTCCAGTTTGGCTATATGGTTGCATCTCTCACATGTGTTGGAATTTGTTGGGAGGAGGAGAGGGTTGTCTGTGTACATGAGGCAGTTGTAACATTGCGTCAAGATTCCCAGATTCACCAGCTGGACCGGAGAGGAGATTGACAACTGACCTTTGGACATGCTAGAATAGTATTGGGAATTCCTTTATAACTGAAAAAAAAAGGGCCAATGGGGAACAAGGTACTCAACGGGAGTTTGTGAAGGTGTAGTGCTTTTAATTTTTTAGTGCTGACTTATATAATTGCTTTAGTGAGCAAATGCCAGGTAACTTAAATGCAATGTGTTACAGGTAACTTAAATGCAAAAATGACAAACAGTAACTTTCTTTCAAGTGAAACAAGAAAATAAGTACAGTAAGCAATGCAGATGTCACTAGGGATCCACAGAAGCGCTGAAAAGCCGCGTTTTAGGTGGAATTAGCGTTTCAGGGAAATAACAAGCAAACAAGCATATAAACAAAGCTAGATTCAGCAGGCCTGGATCTAGTCTATGCTACAGCAAACAAGGTGTACCAGTTTCAGTAAGAAACAGTTCAAATATGCAGGCACTATAAGCCTTTAACCAGAAATTCCCACCTCAGAAGGGCAGAGTCCAGCCTCTCCTCCCACAAGAGTGCAGACCACGAACCTTCTTAATGTAAAAGAACTTTTAGCATTTTTATTTTGTTCACTGTGTGTGAGATATTAAGTAGAATTTTCTACAGTTGTTAAGCATCTGGTTGGGTTTGTTTGTTCTGATTTCCTGCTAGGAGTGTATCATATAACTTGTTTGCATTTAAAAGAATTCTCTCGAGTCTCCTTGATCTTTTATCTGTTTAAACATTTCTGCAGTTTTTTCTACTGAAGTAGTGTTGGTAGTGTAGCATTGTCCATACTCAGGCTTGTGTTTTGGGCCTTATTGTCAGTAGTGCTGTGTGTCTGAGCACATGTCCCAGGTCATCATAGCTTAGCCAAGGCCAGTATAGCATTTCAGTGAGAGTGAATTGTTTGTGGTCATTGGCTGACTGGGGTTGCTTGGACTACGCCTTGGAATAAGCACCTCATTGGTTCTTTCATGCTTTTTTAAAGTTGTTTCAGGTTTCAACTTTGTTATTTAAGAAGTTTTCTGACTGTTTCTTCCATTTCACACTGATCTAATCGGAGGAAGTCGGAGGAAGGGCTCTGAGCTAACGAATCTAAGACATATAACGTTAAGTATCCTGTTTTTTGCGTGTTTCTGAGTTATTTATAACACTTTTATTTTTCTCACTGTGTGTGAGGTAGTAAGTAGACTTTTCTACAACTATTAAGCATCTGGTTGGGTTTGTTTGTTCTGATTTCCTGCTAGGAGTGTATCATATAAATTGTTTGCATTTAAAGGCATTCTCTAGAGTCTCCTTGATCCTTTATCTGTTTAAACATTTCTGCATTTTTTTCTACCTGTAGTGTAGCATTGTCCATACTCAGGCTTGTGTTTTGGGCCTGGTTGTTTGTTAGTAGAGGCTGTGTGTCTAAACGCGTCCCAGGTCATCATAGCATAACCAAGGCCAGTATAGCATTTCAGTGTGAGGGAATTGTTTGTGGTCATTGGCTGACTGGGGTTGCCTGGACTACGTCTTGGAATAAGCACCTCATTGGTTCTTTCAAGCTTTTTTAAAGGTGTTTCAGGTTTCAACTTTGTTCCTTAAGAAGTTAACTTGTGACTGTTTCTGCCATTTCACATACAGCTCATCGGAGGAAGTCGGAGGAAGGGCTCTGAGCTAACGAATCTTGAGATGTATAACATTAAGTATCCTGTTTTTTGCTTATTTCTGAGTTATTTATAGCAGTTTTATTTTACTCACTGTGTGTGAGATATTAAGTAAAACTTTCTACAATTGTTAAGCATCTGGTTGGGTTTGTTTGTTCTGATTTCCTGCTAGGAGTGTATCATATAACTTGTTTGCATTTAAAAGCATTCTCCAGAGTCTCCTTGATCCTTTATCTGTTTAAACATTTCTGCAGTTTTTTCTACCTAAGTAGTATTGGTTGTGTAGCATTGTTCATACTCAGGCTTGTGTTTTGGACCTGGTTGTTTGTTAGTAGAGGCGTGTGTCTGAGCACATGTCCCAGGTCATCATAGCTTAGCCAAGGCTAACATTTCAGTGAGAGTGAATTGTTTGTGGTCATTGGCTGACTGGGGTTGCCTGGACTACGCCTTGGAATAAGCACCTCATTGGTTCTGTCAAGCTTTTTTTGAAGTTGTGTCAGGTTTCAACTTTGTTACTTAAGAAGTTAACTTGTGACTGTTTCTGCCATTTCACACTGAGCTAATCGGAGGAAGGGCTCTGAGCTAATGAATCTGAGATATATAACATTAAGTATCCCGTTTTTTGCTTACTTCTGAGTTATTTATAGCACTTTTATTTTACTCACTGTGTGTGAGGTATTAAGTAGAATTTTCTACAATTGTTAAGCATCTGGTTGGGTTTGTTTGTTCTGATTTCCTGGTAGGAGTATATCATATGACTTGTTTGCATTTAAAAGCATTCTCTAGCGTCTCCTTGATCCTTTATCTGTTTAAACATTTCTGCTGTTTTATCTACCTAAGTAGTGTTGGTAGTGTAACATTGTCCATAGTCAAGCTTGTGTTTTGGACCTTATTGTCAGTAGTGCTGTGTGTCTGAGCACATGTCCCAGGTCATCATAGCTTAGCCAAGGCCAGTATAGCATTTCAGTGAGAGTGAATTGTTTGTGGTCATTGGCTGACTGGGGTTGCTTGGACTATGCCTTGGAATAAGCACCTCATTGGTTCTTTCATGCTTTTTTAAAGTTGTTTCAGGTTTCAACTTTGTTACTTAAGAAGTTTTCTGACTGTTTCTTCCATTTCACACTGAGCTAATCGGAGGAAGTCGGAGGAAGGGCTCTGAGCTAACGAATCTGAGACATATAACGTTAAGTATCCTGTTTTTTGCGTGTTTCTGAGTTATTTATAACACTTTTATTTTTCTCACTGTGTGTGAGGTAGTAAGTAGACTTTTCTACAACTATTAAGCATCTGGTTGGGTTTGTTTGTTCTGATTTCCTGCTAAGAGTGTATCATATAAATTGTTTGCATTTAAAGGCATTCTCTAGAGTCTCCTTGATCCTTTATCTGTTTAAATATTTCTGCATTTTTTTCTACCTGTAGTGTTGGTAGTGTAGCATTGTCCATACTCAGGCTTGTGTTTTGGGCCTGGTTGTTTGTTAGTAGAGGCTGTGTGTCTAAACGCGTCCCAGGTCATCATAGCATAACCAAGGCCAGTATAGCATTTCAGTGTGAGGGAATTGTTTGTGGTCATTGGCTGACTGGGGTTGCCTGGACTACGTCTTGGAATAAGCACCTCATTGGTTCTTTCAAGCTTTTTTTAAAGGTGTTTCAGGTTTCAACTTTGTTACTTAAGAAGTTAACTTGTGACTTGTGACTGTTTCTGCCATTTCACACACAGCTCATCGGAGGAAGTCAGAGGAAGGGCTCTGAGCTAACGAATCTGAGATATATAACATTAAGTATCCTGTTTTTTGCTTATTTCTGAGTTATTTATAGCAGTTTTATTTTACTCACTGTGTGTGAGGTATTAAGTAAAACTTTCTACAATTGTTAAGCATCTGGTTGGGTTTGTTTGTTCTGATTTCCTGCTAGGAGTGTATCATATAACTTGTTTGCATTTAAAAGCATTCTCCAGAGTCTCCTTGATCCTTTATCTGTTTAAACATTTCTGCAGTTTTTTCTACCTAAGTAGTATTGGTTGTGTAGCATTGTTCATACTCAGGCTTGTGTTTTGGGCCTGGTTGTTTGTTAGTAGAGGCTGTGTGTCTGAGCACATGTCCCAGGTCATCATAGCTTAGCCAAGGCTAACATTTCAGTGAGAGTGAATTGTTTGTGGTCATTGGCTGACTGTGGTTGCCTGGACTACGCCTTGGAATAAGCACCTCATTGGTTCTTTCAAGCTTTTTTTGAAGTTGTTTCAGGTTTCAACTTTGTTACTTAAGAAGTTAACTTGTGACTGTTTCTGCCATTTCACACTGAGCTAATCGGAGGAAGGGCTCTGAGCTAATGAATCTGAGATATATAACATTAAGTATCCTGTTTTTTGCTTATTTCTGAGTTATTTATAGCACTTTTATTTTACTCACTGTACGTGAGGTATTAAGTAAAATTTTCTACAATTGTTAAGCATCTGGTTGGGTTTGTTTTTTCTGATTTTTTGCTAGGAGTGTATCATATAACTTGTTTGCATTTAAAAGCATTCTCTGATGTCTCCTTGATCCTTTATATGTTTAAACATTTCTGCAGTTTTATCTACCTAAGTAGTGTTGGTAGTGTAGCATTGTCCATACTCAGGCTTGTGATTTGGACCTTGTTGTTAGTTAGTAGAGTCTGTGTGTCTGAGCACATGTCCCAGGTCATCATAGCTTAGCCAAGGCCAGTATAGCATTTCAGTGAGAGTGAATTGTTTGTGGTCATTGGCTGACTGGGTTTGCCTGGACTCCGCCTTGGAATAAGCACCTCATTGGTTCTTTCAAGCTTTTTTTAAAGGTGTTTCAGGTTTCAACTTTGTTACTTAAGAAGTTAACTTCTGACTGTTTCTGCCATTTCACACTGAGCTAATCGGAGGAAGTTGGAGGAAGGGCTCAGAGCTACCGAATCTGAGAGATATAACATTAAGTACCCTGTTTTTTGCTTATTTCTGAGTTATTTATAGCACTTTTATTGTACTCACTGTGTGTGAGGTATTAAGTAGATTTTTTTTACAATTGTTAAGCATCTGGTTGGGTTTGTTTGTTCTGATTTCCTGCTAGGAGTGTATCATATGACTTGTTTGCATTTAAAAGCATTCTCTAGACTCTCCTTGATCCTTTATCTGTTTAAAAATTTTTGCAGTATTTTCTACCTAAGTAGTGTTGGTAGTGTAGCATTGTCCATACTCAGGCTTGTGTTTTAGTCCTGGTTGTTTGTTAGTAGAGGCTGTGTGCCTGAGCACACGTCGCAGGTCATCATAGCTTAGCCAAGGCCAGTATAGCATTTCCGTGGGAGTGAATTGTTCTTGATCATTGGCTGACTGGGGTTGCCTGGACTACGTCTTGGAATAAGCACCTCATTGGTTCTTTCAAGCTTTTTTTAAAGGTGTTTCAGGTTTCAACTTTGTTACTTAAGAAGTTAACTTGTGACTGTTTCTGCCATTTCACACTGAGCTCATCGAAGGAAGGGCTCTGAGCTAACGAATCTGAGCTATATAACATTAAGTATCCTATTTTTTGCTTATTTCTGAGTTATTTATAGCACTTTTATTTTACTCACTGTGTGTGAGGTATTAAGTAAAACTTTCTACAATTGTTAAGCATCTGGTTGGGCTTGTTTGTTCTGATTTCCTGCTAGGTGTGTATCATATAACTTGTTTGCATTTAAAAGCATTCTCTAGAGTCTCCTTGATCCTTTATCTGTTTAAACATTTCTGCAGTTTTATTCTACCTAAGTAGTGTTGGTTGTGTAACATTGTCCATACTCAGGCTTGTGTTTTGGGCCTGGTCGTTTGTTAGTAGACGCTGTGTGTCTGAGCCCATGTCCCTGGTCATCATGGCTTAGCCAAGGCCAGTATAGCATTTCAGTGAGAATGAATTGTTTGTGGTCAATGGCTGACTGGGGTTGCCTGGCTTATGCCTTTGAATAAGCACCTCATTGGTTCTTTCAAGCTTTTTTTAAAGTTGTTTCAGGTTTCAACTTTGTTACTTGAAGTTAACTTTGACTGTTTCTGCCATTTCACACTGAGCTCATCGGAGGAAGGTCTCTTGAGCTAACAAATTTGAGATATATAACATTAGGTATCCTGTTTTTTGCCTATTTCTGAGTTCTTTATAGCACTTTTATTTTACTCAGTGTGTGTGGGGTATTAAGTAGAATTTTCTACAAGTGTTAAGCATCTGGTTGGGTTTGTTTGTTCTGATTTCCTGCTAGGAGTGAGTGTATCATATAAATTGTTTGCATTTAAACGTATTTTCTAGAGTCTCCTTGATCCTTTATCTGTTTAAACATTTCTGCAGTTTTTTCTACCTGTAAGTGTTGGTAGTGTCACATTGCCCATACTCAGGCTTGTGTTTTCGGCCTGGTCGTTTGTTAGTACAGGCTGTGTGTCTTAGCACATGTCCCAGGTCATCATAGCTTAGCCAAGGCCAGTATAGCATTTCAGTGAGAGTGAATTGTTTGTGATCATTGGCTGACTGGGGTTGCCTGGACTACGCCTTGGAATAAGCACCTCATTGGTTCTTTCAAGCTTTTTTTAAAGTTATTTCAGGTTTCAGCTTTGTTACATAAGAAGTTAGCTTGTGACTGTTTCTGCCATTTCACACTGAGCTAATCGGAGGAAGTTGGAGGAAGGGCTCTGAGCTAACGAATCTGAGATATATAACATTAAGTATCCTGTTTTTTGCGTATTTCTGAGTTATTTATAACACTTTTATTTTTCTCACTGTGTGTGAGGTAGTAAGTTGAATTTTCTACAATTGTTAAGCATCTGGTTGGGTTTGTTTGTTTTGATTTCCTGCTAGGAGTGTATCATATAAACTGTTTGCATTTTAAAGCTTCCTCTAGAGTCTCCTTGATCCTTTTTCTGTTGAAACATTTCTGCAGTTTTTTCTACCTGTAGTGTAAGTAGTGTAGCGTTGTCCATACTCAGGCTTGTGTTTTGGGCCTGGTTGTTTGTTAGTAGAGGCTGTGTGTCTAAACACATCCCAGGTCATCATAGCTTAGCCAAGGCCAGTATAGCATTTCAGTGAGAGTGAATTGTTTGTGGTCTTTGGCTGACTGGTGTTGCCTAGACTACGCCTTGGAATAAGCACCTCACTGCTTCTTTCAGTCTTTTTTTAAAGTTGTTCCAGGTTTCAGCTTTGTTACCTAAGAAGTTAACTTGTGACTGTTTTTGCCATTTCACACTGAGCTATTTGGAGGAAGTCGGAGGAAGGGCTTTGAGCTAACAAATCTGAGATATATAACATGAAGTATCCTGTTTTTTGCTTATTTCGGAGTTATTTATAGCACTTTTATTTTACTCACTCTGTGTGAGGTATTAAGTAGAATTTTCTACAATTGTTAACCATCTGGTTGGGGTTTGTTTGTTCTGATTTTTGTTTCCCAGCCCCCATCACTCTTGGTATCCTGTTTTTATACTTGGTGGCTTTGCAGTCGCCCACCCCTACTGTAGATTTGATCTTGGACACTCCTCCCAGTCTAGTGTCATTACCTTATTCTATGTATTCCAGGGAGAACGTTTGAGAAGGCCAACCCAGTTAGCTTCTGCTTCTCCTTTCCCCTTTCCACTTTACAAAAAAAAAAAAAAAAAATTTCTAAGCTTGTTTCCTGCCTTTCCTATAAGTTGTCTAGTCCAGATACAGATCTGCTGTATCCAGGACTGTTTGTAAGCTTCTGAGCCCCCAAGCCTTTATGTGTTGGAGGGAAGACTTCTAGCTTAATTTTGTTTCTTAGAACTAGCCAGTTTTCTAGTTTCAGCACTCAAATCTGTTTCTTTGAGCTCAGCACTTGTTCAGAACTCATTGTAAGCACTAAATAAGCTACAAATTACTACAGCACTCAACTTTCCTCACTTGTCTAGAGGAAAACAGTTTTTAGTACTTAATAAATAAGCACCTATCCAGGCATGTCTGAGGGTCAGTTCCCGATGTTTTCTCCTGTCTACCTGATGAATCTCGGCATGTTGGGGCAATGCAGCAATTGCCTCATGTACACTGACAGCCCTCTCCTCCTCCCACCCAACACTACAACCTGTGATATAACTAAACTGGAAGGAAGGCTCTCTTCACCGAAGACTGGACTAGATAGTCAAGAGGAGAAGGTAAAGACTTGCACCACACCACACTCGTATAGTCCCTCAAAACCTACACCACCAAAACACACACATAGAAACACAAAACATGCACCTACATTCGTGGATGCTCTCAAAAAAAATCTACCCAAGCAACAGGGACCTCCAAAGCAGAAACGTAAGCAACCTCCACAACCCAAATGACACGTAGCCCACAAACTCAGAGTGCCACTCAACCACAGCTCATAAGGCATAACAACGTACCTGACACTCTAGTCATAGGTGACTGTATAGTCAGGTACACTGATGTTCCACTCACCAGGCTAAACAAGGAGAAAGTCACTGTCAGCTGCCTGTCAGGTGCCAGAGTCCGCCACATAATGCATGCACTCAGGTCACTCTACAGCAAGTACAAATATGACTCTCTCATTGTCCATGTTGATGTGAATGACCTGAGACGTACCTCCCTGGACTACATGAAAAGAGACATGGAGGAACTTTCTGATCTTGTAGCCCAGGCAGGTATGACCCTAGCCCTGAGTAGCATCCTGCCATCACCCAGAATGATACCACAGTACAAGGACAAAATGATTGACCTCAACAATTGGCTAGGCTTCTGGTGTCATTCTAAGGGGATCCAGTATGTGTCTGCCTGGAATGACATGATCGACAAACCACGATGCTTTGCCAGAGATGGCCTGCACCTTTCGCCCTTGGGATTCCGGATACTGGCTAAGGCTCTTGCCACCCCTATAGTGCCTTTTTTAGGCAAGATTCAAGTGACAAATTCACCACCATAACAGGTACAACAAGCAAAATATGTGGGTAATGCTACTCAATGCTAGAAGTTTAAACCTCAAAATGCACTCACTTGAGGCACTCCTTAAAATGGAGAACATCGACATCTGTGCAGTGACAGAGACCTGGATCAAGGCTCCAGTGAGCACCCTTGCATTACCAGGCTATAATTCATACCACACCTTTCAGCCACCTAACTTGGACCGAAGCATTAAAGGCAGAGGCCTGTCAATATTCATTAAGGATATCTACCCCTCCAGGCTAGTTGCTCAGCATAATGCATCTGAAATTATCCAAGTGCAACTAACTCTGGGCAAGACTGCAATGCAAATTGTAGCTTGCTACAGATCCCCCACATGCCCCAGGATTCCCACTCCTCATTTCTTGATACACTGGAAAATATTAGAGTACAACCTAACACCCTAATAATGGGCGATTTCAACTACCCCACCATTAACTGGGAAAACTACTCATGTACCAACTCTTGTGCTCAATGCTTTCTGGAATTCATAAATTCTAATGCCTTGGATCAACTTATCCAAACCCCCACCAGGGGCAGCAATATCCTAGACCTGGTCATTACCAACATGGGCAACCGGTGTTCCACACCAAATGTCAGTTCCTCGGTCAAATTCGACCACAAGCAAATCACCCTAGACATCCACATCCCAGCCCCACCCCCTATTAGGGAAACCACCGTCAAAATTTTCTCCAAAGCCAATTTCATGCTTCTTAAGACAGGAGTGACAAACTTCACGGCACCCATGTTGACGGACAGTAGAGATACGACTGCTGAATCCTATACAATTGCACTTTATAAGAATTTACACGAGTGCATGGATCGTGCAATCCCTAACCGAACCAAGATGCTATCCTCCAAAAAAAGGAAGCCAATCTGGTGGTCCCCTGCTGTAAACAAACTCTACAACAGAAGAAAGAAACCGTTGCAAAAAAAGAGTAAAATCCCATGATTGGAGGAACTCCGTGGTCAGCCTCAGTAAGAAGCTGAGATCCCTCATAAAATCCTCCAAAGCTAGTTAAAAAAACAAAATCGCCACTGATTCTAAAGACAACCACAAAGCATTCTATAGCTATGTCAAGAATCTCAATGGCAACACTCAGATCTGCACTGAGTTACAGCACAATGGCACTAAATATACAGAACCAACTGATATTGCCAACATTCTGGCAGATAGGTTCAGTGCTAACATTACCCCTCTCTCATCCCCTAAAAGGCCCATCTCTATACTGGAAGAATGCAAAGTACGTGTAATCACGGCTGCACAGGTAAAAAACACACTCTCCAAAGCCAAGAGCACACAGCATCCATGGGACCTGACAACATCCCAGGCTGCGTTCTACATGAACTACAGAACGAACTGGCACCCCACCTAAGTACCATATTCAATCATAGCCTCACCTCAGGCTTTGTGCCCACTGAATGGTGCACAGCAACAGTTATCCCACTCCACAAAGGGGGAGCCACCACGGACCCCGGGAACTACCAACCCATTAGCCTGATGAGCCTGGTCTGTAAGGATTGGAGCGTATCATCATGGAACTTATAAACAATGACATTAGTAATCTCCAAACTCTGGACCCTACCCAGTTCACGTTTGTAAAAGGCAGATCATGTCTCCTAAACCTGATAGACTTCTTTGAAGTGGTCACTAAAGCTGTAGATGAGAGTAAGGTTTTACACACAGCCTATCTAGATCTTCCCAAGGCTTTTGACACCACCCCCCACTCTGGGATTATAGACAAACTCCCTAAACTAGGTATACATCCCTATGTCACAAGATGGGTTGCCATCTGGATCACTGACCGAAACCACACTGTGAAAGTAGCAGACTCTAAATCCAACTTCAGACCAGTGACAAGTGAAGTACCACAGGGTTCATTCCTAGGTCCTTTCCTGTTTGGTATTTACTTCTCTGAAGTACAGGCCAACACAGAAGGTCTTTGGCTAACAAAGTTCGCAGATGACTGCAAACTAGGAGCCATAGTCAAATCTTCTAACAATGTGGACATTGTACAAAAGGGCCTCACTAAGACAGATGCCTGGTGTCAAAGCCATGGCCTCAAACTCAATGCCAAAAAGTGCATTGTCATCCCTTTTGGTAAAAACTCTGTACCCATGAACTACCACATAGGCGGTAGTCTACTTAACACCGAAAGTATGATGAGACCTTGGGACATAGGTGGACAGTAGTCTCTCCTTTGATAATCACATTGCCGCAGTAGTTAGGAAATCCTTCTACGTGGAACACCTCATCATAAAAGGTTTCTCATCCAGGGAAAAAGGTCATTGTTCCTTTCTACTCATCACTCATTAGACCCATTATAGAGTACAACGCTCCGTTTGGTATGTACCTCAGAAGACATCTACAACAACTGGAAAGGCCACAGAAATGCCTCAAACAGATGCCCTACGCAGACCGTCTCAAAAAACTCCAGCTTTACTCCGTCGCATATCGCCTACTCAGAGGCAATCTCTGCCTAACATACAAAGCTATGTAAAACCCAGAACTATTGGACATGCTCCATGTAAAGAAATCCCAATCCCTCCGAGCTACACGCTCTAGGGACCTAAACCTTGTCGCCACAATAAACAGAACATGCTGGAGGGATAGATTCCTGTCTCAGAGACTTCCCATACTCTGGAACAAACTATCTATCTATATCAAACAAAGCTCCTGATTAGCACTCTTCAAGAGAAATTTTGATGATTGGATAGGAGATAGGAAATTCACCCCGGGAATCACTTCTGTGGCTCTGCTTGACAGGGGCACAGGAAAATAATTTTCTTGGGTGGCAAAAGCCAGGGCACCATTTGGCTAGGGTTATATAGGCCCTAGGTCCTATAGCCTAGTACCTACCTATGAACCTAGGAATAGTCCTCAGTCAGTACAACAGTACATTAGCAGCATGGCCAGTCTGCTATGAACCTATGCAGACATCTGCAGAAACTGTAAAGGTTATGTTAATACCCACAAAGGTCAGCCATGACCCTCAACACCTGTTCCACGCAGACAGCCTGTAGTCAGTACTGCCCCACTGGTTGTTGGTCAGGTTGTCCACAGGTGTCTGTGGCATGCCTAGATGGCAATGTTGTGCTCAGCCCTGCAACAGCTGCCCCATATATGAGAGTGTAACTCTTTGTGCATTACCGGCATGAGAGGCCTGCATTGCATATGAGATAGCAAAAACACATGCTGTAGAGCCAGGTTTGGCTCCCAGAGGCTGCCCTGTGTCAGGACTACACTCTCCAAACATGTGAAAGACAGTACCATGCATACCCTCATCAACTGCATCAAGGCTGAGTGGATGGGAAAAACAACATCTTCTGTTTATTTCTCAAGGTCTTTTGGGTTTTTAATACCATGACAGGAATGGACCCCATTCCTATGTCAAATTACAATTAAAGTTCATGAAATTAGTATTGTTTCACTCTTTGATGTTGGCCAAAAGTGATCTTTGCAGCACTTGTAATGTACCCAGTAATGGCTCCTCCTGCAACTTTTACGGTGTTACATGAATTGGTAACATAGCTAAATACAATTCTAAATTCTTTTTTATAAGACCAGTTGCTCCTACTACTGTTTGAACTCTCTGGGTATCTTTCTTCCACATGGTTCTCACTTCTGCCTGCAGATCAAGGTATTTTATGACTTTGTGTCTCTCTGTACGCAAGACACTGTACTCACTAGGTTTGGCGATTTCAATGATCAATGCTACTTTTATCTTCTTTTCTTGGACTACTATATCCAGTTTTCTAGCATCTGTCTTTTGAACTGTTGGTATTGGGTGATCCCATGTGATATAAACTTCATCATTTTCTATAATTCTTTGTGGTTTATGTTTCCATTGTTTTTCAGCCACTTTAATACCATGTTTGCAAAATCTCCAGTGTAAAAGTCTCGCCACATTATTATGCCTTTCTGTATACAGTCCCTCTGCCATTAATGCATTGCAACCAAAGTCTGGGTCCAGCATCGGCTGTATAAGCTAGTACCCTGACGTCAGTACGCTCTGGTACATAGCCCTCAGCCAATGCCATCTTCTCCAGTCTTTCTTGCCGTGCGGTGGAAAGCAGCTCGCAAGTCGGTTGGCGATTTTCGAACAGCGTATTTTGTTGTTGTCAGTCCGAAGTTCTTACCTCTCTTCTCAAAGCTAAGTACCCCGTTGGGGAATCTTTTTCTTGTTCCTCCGATGTCAGAAAAAGTTAATAATTGTATAACGTGTGGGAAACAAATACCTCATAAAGATTTCCACTCTTACTGTCTACCTTGCTTAGGCCCTGACCACGACGTTTCTTGTTGTCGGTTCTGTGGCAGGTTCAACTCTCGTACTATCAAGCGCAGGTACGATTGGGCTCTAAATTATTTTGGCAGACGCTTCAATTATAGAATGTCGTCGGACACTACCGGTATTCAAAAGAAGCGCAAAGACAAAGACAGGCCTCCGCGGTCCAAACAGGACTCGCAGCTGGAGCCAGCGTCTGGTTCGGCTGTCGTCAGTGAGGCGCTTTTGCAGCCCCTGTCGTCCGCCACTTCTGAACCGATGGCCGATACGGACTCCCATGGGGAGCCATCAAGGCCTACTATTTTAACTGCTGCAGGACCTTCGGACGTCGCTCCCTCAGATGGGTCCGGAACCGCTGTGCAGGTACCGGCTTCTGAGGGGGTTTTCAGGCCTACTCACATCACAATTTCAAAGGCAAAGGCAAAGACAAAGACTCCTGTTAAGTCTAAAGTTCCTGCTCAAGCTGCTTCTGAATCTACTCCCAGGACACAGAAGCAATTATTAAAGATGGCTGAAGATTTGCTTACAATGATTAGGGGTTCTCACCCCCCTCCTGAGAAAAGGCCTCGACAGGATGTTCCTCTGGATTCCTCTGATCAGGCTTCTGTATCTTCTGTCTCTTTCTCAGATCAGGACTATTCTTTTCCTCCTTATGAGGATTCGGATGCTGAGGATTCCTTACCCTCGGCCTCTCCGCCTGAAGATTTCTCTTTTGGGGAAACCTTGCATGAGATGAGGGAACATTTTCATTGGGAAGGACAGGAGTATTCTGCTTCCAAGAAGAGGCTTAGAGAATTTCTTCTTCTTCCTCAGCATAGGCCTTTAGCTATCCCTCCTGTTTTGGACATTGTAGATGATGCTTTTTCTGAGGCTAATTTGAATCCTGATTCCATGCCTCCTGCTCCTTCTAAGCCTGATAGATTTTATAGGGTTCCTGACTCTCATTTATTCTTATTTAAGAACCCTTCTGCGGATCCTGAAACTATTTCTCAGGGCTCTAAGGCTGCTAAGGTTGCTACTTCTAAAATCCTATTCCCTCTGAGAAGGATTCTCGTGCTTTAGACAGGTGGGGAAAAAAGGTATATACTTCTGCTACCCTGTCTGTAAGGGCTTTAAATTGCCAGTTTCATATGTTTAAGTATCAGCAATTTCTTTTGTCTGTTTTAAAGCAAAAGCTTGCTTCCCTTCCTGCATGTGCAGAGGATAAGGAACTTCAGGATGTCTTGCATGCTACTGAACAAGTGAACAAACATAGTTTACATTGTGGTTTTGATGCTTTGGATGCTTCTTGCAGGGCTGCAGCTTCTGGTACTGTTATCAGGAGACATGCCTGGCTTCGTGAGCAAAGTTTACCTGAACAGGTTAAGGCTAAGTTATTAGATGCCCCTGTTCAACATGATGTTCTTTTTGGATCTAAGGCTGAGGAAGTTATTAAAAAGATGGAAGAAAAGGCAAAATCTATGCAGACTGTTAAAGATTTCTTGCAAGTTCAGCCTCCTAGATTTTCCAGGAATTGGCCCTCTACAAATTGGTCCTTTCCTACGTCTGACAGGCCTCAAAGGGGAAGATATAGACGCTCCAGAGGTCGTGGTCAAGGTCAGGCCTCTTACAGATCTAGACAATGGACTGCTTCTTCACCTAGAAGGGGAGAAGACAGATCCCAATCTCAAAGAAAGCAGACTCAATGACTCTCTCGGTTGGGCTACAGGACCTCTTCGCCTGGATGCCCCTCTCGGAGGAAAACTGTCTCTTTTTTACAGAAATTGGACTCATATTACCCAGGACAGATGGGTATTGGACGTGATTTTAAAAGGTTACAAATTCCACTTTCATACTTTGCCAAGGGTTCACGGTTGGCCAGATCTGCCAAAACATCAATGGTCAGAGGCCTTAAATCAAGTGGATGCTCTTCTGGCCATGAGAGCCATAGAGGCTGTTCCACTCTCGGAGATGGGAAAAGGTTTTTATTCAAGGCTGTTTCTGGTTCCAAGAAAACAAAACTCATGGAGACCTATTCTGGACCTTTCAGTGTTAAACACCTTTTTGGAAATTCCAAAGTTCAAGATGCTTACTCTGCAGCAACTAATTCCAATGCTCTCTCAGGACGCCTGGATGGTGACATTGGACTTAAAGGAAGCCTACTTGCACATTCCCATCAGGCAGGAATGCAGGAAATTCCTCAGGTTCAAGGCAGGTTCAAGCACTTTCAATTCTCTGTACTGCCCTTTGGTTTATCTACTGCGCCCAGAGTCTTTACCAAGTGCCTGGCACCAGTAGTGGCTTATTGCAGACTTCAGGGGATCCAGATTTACCCCTATTTGGACGACTGCCTTATTCAGGCAGACAGCAAAGATCTTCTACTTCAACATCTGGACTTTGTTCAACGTCTTCTCCTCCTACTGGGATTCTCAGTGAACACAAAAAAGTCACATTTGATCCCTTCTCAACAAATGGTATTCTTGGGAGCCCTCTTAAATACAACCTTACAAAGGGCCTTCCTCACTCCAGAAAAACAAACACAGCTGGCTTCTATTTTCAACACCTTGGCAACTCAGCTCACTGCAAGGAAATTCCTGCAGACTCTGGGCTACATGGCTTCCTGCATTCTGTTGATTCCAAACGCAAGGCTTCATATGAGAAAGCTTCAATGGTATCTGAAAAGTGTATGGTCACAGCATTACCACGATCTGGATATTCTGATTCCTCTGATCCCCTGCCTCCCGAGGGAGTTCCTCTGGTGGTCCAGGGCATGTACTTTAAACGAAGGAAAGCCTTTTCATCTACCTCAACCTACTCAAATCCTAACCACGGACGCCTCGGAATATGCTTGGGGAGCACACTTTCTAGACAATTGCCAGCAGGGAACCTGGACAAAGGACCATCTTCACTGGCACATCAATCTGAAGGAAATGTTGGCAGTTCAAAATGCTCTTCTAGCCTTCAAGAAACTTTTGCAACCAGGGCCTCTGCTAATTCGCACAGACAACACCACGGTCATGTGGTACATCAACAAGCAAGGGGGGTTCTCATTCGTACCCCCTTTGCAGACTAGCTATGGCTTTATGGAACACAGCTCTAAATTTGAATCTACATCTCCAGGCTCAATTCATTTCAGGGGAACAAAATCTCTTAGCAGACAGCTTGAGCAGAAACATTTCAGATCCTCACGAATGGATGCTGGACACCAACTTATTCAACAGGATTACTGCAGTTTGGGGATGTCCCCAGATAGATCTGTTTGCATCCCATCTCAATCATCAGCTGCCTCGCTTTTGCACCAGGTCCTTCCATAAAACAGCTTGGAAATGGATGCCCTGTCCTTCAGCTGGAGAAGCCTTTCAGGATATGCCTTCCCTCCTCTTCCTCTACTACCTCGGGTATTTCTGAAGATAAAACAGGACAAGCCCAAGTTCCTCATCTTGATTGCTCCAAATTGGCCTCGACAGTTTTGGTACCCAACTTTAAAGCACCTGTGCTTGGAGCCTCCTTGGATTCTCCCTCTGAACCCTTCTCTTCTGTCCCAGCATCAGGGTCAGTTACTACATTCCAATCTCAAGACCCTTTGCCTGGCAGCTTGGCTCTTCAAAGGAATTTGATTTCCTCTAGTCTTCCCAAACAAGTTTTGGATGTTCTTCTGGAAGCTAGACGGCCTAGCACTAGGAAATCCTATGCCTCTAAATGGAAGAGGTTTTGTATTTGGATGCAGGACCGAGGCTCGGATCCTCTGGTACCTGATCTCTCTTCTATTTTGCTTTACCCTTCGGATCTTTTATCTAAAGGACTTTCCTTTTCTTCCATTAAGATTCATGCTTCTGCTATTTCTGCTCATTTCAATTCTAATCCTCCTGTTTTTTCTCATCCTTTGGTGAGACAATTCTTGAGAGGGGCTAAAAATTTGAGGCCTCCCAGGACCCCTCCTGTTCCTGCCTGGGATCTTAACTATGTTTTAGAAAAACTTACTTTGCCTCCTTTTGAGCCTGCTGCATCTTCAGATATTAAGTTTTTATCTTGGAAGACTGTTCTTTTATTAGCATTGACTTCTGCCAGAAGGGTCTCAGAGTTGCAAGCTCTCATGGCGGTGGAACCATACCTTATTTTCCATCAGGATAGAGTATCCTTGAGGACCAATCCTACTTTCATGCCTAAGGTGATTTCGAAAGTGGCTTTGAATCAGACAATTCACCTTCCTACTTTCTTTCCTAATCCTCAAAATAAAGGGGAAAGGATTTTGCATTCATTGGATGTACACAGACAGTTACGATTTTACCTGGACAAGACTAAAGAGTTCAGAAAGTCTAATCAATTGTTTGTTTCTTTTGCCTCCAGTTCTCTTGGAAAACCTATTTCTAAACAAACTATTTCCAAATGGATTGCTTATGGAATCAGATTTTGTTACACTCATCATGGGAAACAGTTTCCAGGTACCATTAGAAGTCATTCTACTAGAGCAGCTGCCACTTCTACAGCTTTCCTAAGAGGAGTTCCTACCAAGGATATCTTGAAAGCTGCCACTTCGAGTTCTGTGCATACTTTTTCCAAGCACTACAATCTCCCACTGTATTCTAAGACCAGGGCAGGCTTTGCCTCTGCTGTTTTGCAGGGTATTCTTGCCTCCCCTTCTTCTGTCTAAAGCCTCCTCCCCTTTTTCACTGCTTTGGGATTCCACCCTACAGTTATGACTGCAACAGTGAAACACGAAGAACATAGTACAGTTGTGTACACCTACCATAAATGTAGATGTTCGAGTGTCTTCACTGTTGCAGTCAGGGTTTCCCTCCCTCCTATCCCTCTTTTTCTCTTTTGTGGTGTATTTGTGTTTCCTTGTTGGATTCATTTTTGTTTTATTGGGGACTTCTGACATCTAGGGCAAGAAAGGCTGGAGAAGATGGCGTCGGCTGAGGGCTATGTACCAAAGCGTACTGACGTCAGGGTACTAGCTTATACAGCCGACGCCGGACCCAGACTTTGGGATTCTGGCCGACCTCGGGCTGCCTGCCGGCAGGAGCACCCTACAGTTATGACTGCAACAGTGAAGACACTCGAACATCTACATTTATGGTAGGTGTACACAACTGTACTTTTCCAGTTCGGTTTTACAAAACCTACATGTCTGTTTCTGACACATGTTCAATGGACTTTGTAAACCAGCATGTACGTAGTCCACTATCTTGGGCTGCCAATATTAACCTTTCATTTCTTGATGTGAATTCACTTCTCCTTAACCATTCCCGCATTCGTTCTTGATCAACATGAGGCTCTTCCAGAAGTTTTCTATACTTGCAACTATATTTATGTTTATTTCACATTTCTTGCCTTCTCATCTGGTCCTTCACCTTATATTCTTTCTTTTGTTTTTTAGCACATTCAGTTGCTGCCTGGTTTTTATCTACTTCGGGTTTGATTTCCATTCCTACTTGATGTCGATATGCTTCTGCTAAATTAAGCAGAGATGTCATCTTAGATTTATTCTCCTCATGTTTCAAAACTTTCACTACTTTTGGATCTTGTGAGGTCAGTAGATGTGTGGAGTCCCACAATTGCAGATCTATACATGTAATCAGTTTCAAGGAGGCCCATCTCTCCAACACTTTTTGGGGCCAATCACTCCAAAACTATAAGTTTGGACAGGAAGAGCAAACTGATTTATGGCTTGGATCTTGTTCCTAGATGTCAATGCTGTTTTCAGGATTAATTTAAGTCTTTTAAATTACTCCTTACTGAGATTTATTCACATTTGTTCATGTCTTATTGCTCATCCTTCATAAATTCCCAAATATTTATACACTCCCTCTTGCTCAAGTTCTTTTATATCACATTTTTGTCCCAAACTGATGTTTTCTTGGTGCTGCAGTTTTCCTTTTTTAAAGGTTGCTTTTGCACATTTATCAAAACCAAATGACATTCCAATATCATCTGAAGAGGTTTTGACAACCTGGATCTGTGCTTTCAGTTCCTCATCTGTTTAGCTATACAGTTTTAAATCTTCGACAAAGAGAAGATGAGAAATCATTAGAGTTTGTTGTTTTCTAGAAGCCAAATTGTAGCCATGGCCTAAGCTGTTAAGTAAACAGCTTAATGGACAAGGCAGAATAGCAGCGGTGACAGAGAGTCACCCTGGAATATCTCCCTTTGAATTTTTATCCCTGGGATAATAATCTGTCCTTTATCATGGCTTAATTGCAAAGTGGTCTGCCACTGTTTCATGGTTACTGTAATGTAGTCAATCCCTGTAGGGTTTATCTTATACATTTTTAAGCACTCTTTTATCTGTGTATGTGGGATACTGTCAAATGCTTTTTTGTAGTCGATCCATGCCATACTTCGATTCTTCCTCTTTTTTTTTTTTTTTTTTTTTTTACAGTTCTCCACTATAACTTTGTTTAACAAATGATCCTTTATTCCCTATAACTTTCTTTTATTGTCCGTTTGTTCTACTGCCATAATTGAGTTTTCTTCTAAATGACTATAAACTCTGTCGAAGTCAATTCCAGTGTAAAGTTTATACGTTGTTTGAAGACAAGTTATTGGTCTATAATTTTTTAGGGTAGCTTGCAGGTTAACTCTTAAGAGCATTGTTTTTCCTGTTGTTAACCAGTGCGGTGTGTGTTCGTGGTGTGCATATAAATAGTTCTTACTCATGGCTAAATCCTCATGCAAAGAAGTTAATTCTTTAAGCCATACTGCATCTGGGCCTGGAGTTTTCCAGTTAGAGGCTTTTCTCAACTTTGTTTCAATCTCTCTGGCTGTTATTTCATCCCATTTCATATACTGTACCTTTAAACTTCTTATTTCTTTTACTTCCATCCATTTAGGATCTTTGTTATTTTCCATAGGATCTTCGTAGATAATTCTCCAGAATGTATCTACTTCCTCTTTTTTTTGGCAGTCTTTCAATTCCTTTCACCTTATTTCCCAATTCTATGTAAAACTTTTTTGGGTCATCAATAAATTGGTTATTTTGTGCTTTTCCCTTGTATTTATCTTCGTATCTTCTAAGTCTTTCTGCCTGTTTTGAAATTTTTAGTTTATCTCCAATAGTGCATAATAGATCTTGGTCTGTTCTAATACTGCGCATTGTTTTTATCACATCTATCTTTCTTAGTATTTTTGTTGAGATATTCACTCTTCTATAATCTTCTAACAGTGACACTTCTTGTCTTAGTTGCTTTATAGTTTTCTCTATTTGATATTTCCATGATGGTATTCGCTTTCGTCCCCTCTTTTTCCTCACTACCCTGTGTTCCTGTGGTAGAACATTATCAGTTATTAATTTAGCAGCACAGTAATATATTCTGTTTACTTCTGTTATATCGCATAGATCTCTATGGACAGTCCTAATTACTGTGTTCATTTGTTTTATCAAGCTTCTGACTTTTGGGGTTTTATTAACGTTCTGCAGTCTGTTTCTCTCATTGATCTTGATATGTCTGTCTTTGTCTATTAAATCAAGCAACTCTTCTCTTAACTCGTTTTCATCCATACTGAGGGCACGTCCGTTGTTTTCCATTTCTTGTGGGCATTTTATAGAAAGGTCTATAGCATCTTCCTGTGGCACATTCTCTTCAGTTTCATCAGTTATCTGTTGTCCTGTCATATGGGAACTCACTGGCCTATCACTCCTCAACATTGACTGCATCAGAGTTTCCTGTTCAACATTGACTGCATCAGAGTTTCCTGTTCCGTTCCTTGTTGTCTAGCTTCAAATGAACATTTATACTGGTTTCCTGTGGAAGGCTCCAAAATATCTTGATATGACTCCTGACCAATTGCTTGCTGTTCCACTGGTTTCCCCTTAATTTGGATATCCAGTGCTCTATCCTGTTGTGGTGCTTTCTGTATTCGATTTATTACACTGAATCCTTCTCTTTGCAATTGTTACCTAACCTCAGTTTCTATTTCTTTGACTTCTCCATTACTAATCTCTTTTTCTACTTTTCCTCTTAGTCTCCTTATTTTTTGTATTGTAAAGTTTTCCATGTCCGGATTCCTTTCCCTATATTTTTCTTCAAATATCTTTGGTGCTGCTCTTTTTGTATTGGTTAGTTTTGCTTTCTCCTTTGCATAAATATTACACCATATTAAATCTCTTTTCCTTTCCTCTGTCCATATTTCTTCTTCACATGTCTCCTTATCATCTTGCTTTTTCTTATTTGGGAGACTCACTCCATCATACTGTGATGTAGTCTGTTTTAGACCTTCTACATTAAACCCTTTACTTCGCAGACACTCCATAACTTCAACTTCTATTTCTTTAACTTCTACTTTACTAATTATCTTTTCTACATTACATCTTTGTTCTATTAATCTTTTTATTGTAAAATTTTCCATATCTGGATGTCTTTGCCTGTATTTCTCTCCGAATATCTTTGAGACTGCCTTCTCTATATTAGTTAACGTGGCTTTCTCCTTTGCGTAAATATTGCACTATATCAAATCTCTCTTTCTTTCCCATGTCCATATTTCTTTTTTATATTTTTCAAATACCTCCAGGTTTTGTTGTTTATATTTTCTCACTTCCTCAAATGCTTCTTTTTCCAAACAGATCAAAATTTCTTGGTCTATACACGTTTTTTCAAAAATCTGTTGTATTAATAAACACAAAATTTTATTTGAAGCGTCTGACAGTTTTTCCTGCAGAAGTATTTTTATTTCCTGTAATTTCTCTGTTAATCGTTTTGTATATCTTGTGTCTGGAAATTCTGGGCTTTTAATATAATAGTAACAATACATAATTTCTTTCTTATCCTCAATAGTCCACTCTGTCGTTTTATGGCTCTTCTTTGGCCAATCAATTGTTGTCCTTTTTTGTGGACTGCTACTTCCTTCTACAACAGGGGTCCCATCCTCCCCCTGAGCCTGGCCTGGCACCAATGCAGGAATGTTTACGTAGTTTGAGGATTCTACACTGTCATTTTTTCCAGTCCTGGCACAAGTGCGCCTACCAGGATTGGGCACTTTTTTATCCTGGATCTTGTGCACCCAGCTAATTTTTTATTTTTGATTTATTTCTGTCCATCATATATGCTATATAAATACAGTCTATATATCAGTGTCGCCTTGGTGAGCTTTTGTGAAAAACAGGGTCCGCCTCACGAAGGTACTCACCAAGACTTGAGGATGATTTCAGTTTCAGCACTACTACTTTCCTTACCTTGCCGACTTTTCATCTCTCCATCAGGACCCCTATTCCTGGAGTTTAACCTGTGTGCAGCAATGCCAGGAGCAGCAGGTATTGATAGATGATTCTGTTGGGGATAAAGTAATGCCTAGGCTTGTATGGGACTCAGGGTCAGTACTCTAGTATACTCCTCTGTATCTATGAACCTGTGATCCTAAGGAACACCTAGGTGTCATATATGAAGGCTAGCTGACTGTGTTAAGGGGGTGTGCATGCAAGGTTATGCTATCTGCCCCCATTGTCCCTCACACACTGCTGCACACATACGCAACTAGGTAAACATGCACATGTACAGCCGTACCTTGATGATGAAAAGGTTTGTGTTTCCACTCCGCCATACTCTGCTTTGGTAATGGCAGCAGCTCCTCAGGACGTACATCAGACACCTGGAAGAGAAACAAAATAAGGTCTGTGAGACAACAATCAGTAAAGCATCATGGCACAAAAAGGTACATACCTTTTGATGTGTACCCATGACAATTGCCAGCAGACAGCACCTTACACGGCATAATAGTAGTACACTACACACTGTCATTACCTGTTGTATATTCACCCTGTGCATGAGACACGTAGTAGCATGCCCCTGCATCAATGTTATGGATAACAGGGATTTGGCACAGGTGTCATCACATGCACAGGGTGTGGTGTGGGGTTGCCAATGGCCTAGGCTGGGCCATACAGTTGACATCATGTGTGTGTGTCTGGAGGGGTGGTGTTCAGCTGGGCCATGGAGAGGAGCTGTGTGTGTCTGTTGTTGACCTGCATGTGATAGTGATGTACGTGTGTGTTTATGCATACAGTCAAGTCATGTGCTAGCCCTACACAAGGGTATGTTGGACAGCCATGGACCGTACATAGCAGGATGCACAGTTCACCGTCTCCAGCCATGGACTTGAGAACTGGTCACCATGCCCAAGGCCAGATGCAGTACTACTTCCTGATGGTGACTGCTGTTTGCTGTGTCCGTGTCCTTCATGGGATCGCATAGGACCACATGTCCATGGCGTGCTACATTGTGGTGTGGACAGCACCCTCCCTTTTGTAGTGCTGGTGGTACTGACACTATGGGAGTGTGAATGTGCATGGCCACGTAGGCTCTCAGCTAATGTTGTTGCTGACCTACACCCTACTCCCATCACATGTTCAAGCACAGACATTGCACGGTTAAGGACTGACTATGTCTCAGCCTACTGTCTATCCGTCTATCCATGACATCAGCAAAATGATGTACGGGATTACCATTGCCATGGAGAGTGTCACGCATGCCAGGAAGTGTTGCATCCATGACCCTGATTGTCCATCTGGTGTACCATTCACAATGTGCCTGTGCCTCCATGACGGATCGAAACATGTGTCAGGTGACACGTGCTGTGACACCTCTGGCAGGGGCTGGGTGGCACATGCTGTTCCTAAGGCCACACCCCATGTCTGTAGATAACGTTTGCAAAAGACAAAAACATTATTATGTAAGACCAGTTCCAGTAGACTACAAAGCTACAACACAACATCTGATCAATGTACGTTATTCTTCATTAAGAATTCTTTAACCGCTCTCGTCCCCTCATTATTGGGTATGACCATAAGTAAGCTGTTGACATCTAGGGTCACAAGAATCAATGAATTCAGATCTCGTTGATTCCGTGCATGAGCCGAAAGAGATGTTAAAAAATCTGAAGTATCCTTAAGAACTGCTGGCACAAATGCAAGAGCCGGTTTCAAGTGCCTGTTGCATTCAGTAACCCAGCCCCCTCCATCAACAATGGGTCTGGGGGGTTTGTTCACATCATCTTTATGCACCTTAGGCAGTCCTTTTATTTCTTTCATGGATTTGCCAATTTTCGAACGCGTAACTTGGTCTATCTAGCCAGGTGTTAATGTTGCCCACCGTTTTACGTTAGCAAAACTAATCGTATGTTAAAAGAGCAGGTCCTACAACCCATTAGAGACATAAGGACTCAAGGGGATCATAATGCGCAACATGCCAAGAGATATATTCATCATTATTTTAAATTTGTGGAGCTACAGGTATGTTTACCTTCAAGAAGGGGTGGGGATATCTCACTTCTCATGGAGCAAGCAGAAGTCGATTGGATGGCAGATTTGCAGGCTGATCGTGCCCCAGGACTTAACTATGTAGTGCCGCTGAAACCTATATTAAGAGGGTGTAGAGCCTGTAGATAGTGTTGATTTGATAATTTTATAGGTGTGTTTTATAGTGATATGACATTGGCTGTTTTATACTTTTATAATGTCTATGTAGTTTTTAGGTATATGGATTTGAAAAAGAGTATTTTACTTGAAAGGGCTTATCCTTTTGTTATCCAATAAATACTTTTTATTGCTGTGGTGGACCGACTGGGTTTTTTTTGTGTTGTCACTTTGCATTTTCTACCAGTTTGGTTTTCTGGCTCTGTTGTGCTTGGTTTCCTTGGTCGCTAAGTCAAAGTATGATTAAAGTTCATGAAATTTGTATTGTTTCAGTCTTTGATGTCAGCCAGTAGTGCTCTTCGCAGCACCTGCAATGTGCTCAGTAATGACTCCTCCTGCAGTTCATAAGGAGTACATGTGTAATGGTAACATATCTAAATACGATTGTAAATTCTTTTTTATATGACCCGTTGCTCCTACTACTTTTGAGACTGGGTATCTTTCCTCCACATTGCTCTTGTTTCTGCCTGCAGATCCTGATATTTTATGACTTTGTGTCTCTCTGTACCCCTGACACTGTAGTCACTGGGTGTGGCAATTTCGGTGATCAGTGCTACTCTTGTCTTCTTTTCTTGGACCACTATATCCGGTTTTCTAGCATCTGTCTCTTGAATTGTTGGTAATGGATGATCCCAAGTGATGTAGACTTCCTCATTTTCTATGATGCTTTGTGGCTCATGTTACCAGTGTTTTTCGGCCACTTCAGTACCATAATGTTTGCATAATCCCCAGTGCAATATGCTCAGTATGTATGCCCTGCTGCTGAACTAGAACTAGAGCCAGCATCCCCCCACTGCTAGTACCTATAACTTGCTGTCCTGCTGCAGGGGCTCACCAAGCATGCTAGTCATAGGTGTCAGGCAATCAGATACTAGTGTGGAATACACATTGACCTAGCCAGAGTACGTCAGGAGTGGTCACAGAGACCTGGACAATCTGTGAAATAATCCTTTATGACACTGGCAGATTGAGAGGGGCTCTTTGACAGTTAATGATGTGATATCACAAAACAAACTGATAAGCTGCTAGTTATCCAGTACTTAATATCCAAAACAAGCTGTAAAAAATAAGAAAGCACTGGATACACTCAGATTCTTTTATTAAAAATCGCAAGTTAAAACCTCTCTTCAGAGATAAAACTTTCACCATAAGGCTTCCTGAGGCGAATACATCTTAGCAGTAGGAATCAACAGTTAAATAATAGTTGAAGTCACATGGCATAATTTCAAACAGATTGATGTAATTCCCTTAAATAACCTTTTAAAGTAAAACAGTCATTTAGTCCTGGTGGTAAATGGGACTTCATTCGTAAAATCCATTTTGTTTCCTCACTCTGTTAATATTTTTACACCCCCCCCCCCAATTGATTTGTAAATTACTTTCAATGTCATGAATTTAAACACATGTTCTCCACCTGTATCCAAAATGTGTTTACTAAGTGCATTTGTCAACAATTTGAGTTTTATATCACTAAGATGACCAGCTATATGCTCTTTAAACCTTCTGTTGGTCATTCCCACGTAATAGCTTTTGCATAATTCACATTTAGCCATGTAGACTATATTACTTGTATTATAGTTTCCATAAGCTTGTAACATAAACTCCATTTTGGTAACTAGATGCACTATTGATCGCTTCATATGTAAGGGTTTACAATAAACACAATTATTACATTTAAAAGTACCATGCTTACTCCCACTTCCTAGAAAAAAACTTTTAGGTTGTTCCTTGTAACATAATGTCTGCTTCAAGGTACTATTTAATTTATAACCAAACACTGGGCCCTCTGCTACTAAATCTTGTAGTCCTTGAACACTACTTAAGATGTCCCAATGTTTCATAATAATATTTTTTTATTTCTGTTGTATTCCTATTATGAGTAAGCATGCATCGTGTTTTATTTGTCGTAACCCATTGTCCACCACTCTGTTGACGTCCTCTACTAAAATAAGGAACAATATGTCACTCTGACTGTTGGTGCTTAACGTCTTGTAATGCTTTTTTCACTACTTTCTCTGAATATCCTCTCATAAAAAAATCCTGACCCATATTTGTTAACTGCTTGTCTGACACATCTGGTTGTGTATTCAACCTTACACCCCTTTGCATTTGGTTCAAAACTACATTATCAAACATAAAAGGTGGGTGCATACTATTACAATGTAAATTTTTATTTAGTTTCACCTCTTTTCTATACATTTCAGTGTGTATTATGCCTTCCCTGTTCCTTGATAGCATAACATCCAAAAATGCTGTCCGCTCAGCAGAATATTCATGCTTAAATTTTAAAAAAGGCTCATTAGCATACACCAAATATCTGTGAAACTCCTGTAAGCTCCCTTTCCAAATCAGGAAAAGATCATCCACGAAATGCTTATAAAATGTGATAGACTCTCTGTGTTCATTTACTATGGAGAGAATGTATTTCTCCTCCCATATATGCATAACAATGTTTGCATAGGTATTCGCTATGCTTGTCCCTATAGCTATACCTTCTTGTTGGTAATAGAGTTTTGTATCAAATAAGAAGACTTTGTTGGTCAAAACTAACCTTAACATTTCACAAAGTAAATTAATTTTCTGCATCTCGTAACCTGAATACTTTACTAAGAATGTCTTGGTGCTAGCTATCCCTTCTTCATGTGGTATAGAAGTGAAAAGCGAATCAACATGATGTGATATGCTAGCTGTATCCACCAGTACGTGCTGTCAGTGTGACGCCCCTGCACTGGCCCAGTAATCAAGGAGCCTCATGCCTCACCACTACCACCAGTGAGGGACGTACAGAATGGGAGGATGACAATTACACAGTAAAGTACAATTACCCTTCAGAGCACACAGAGATCACAGTCAGTCTGAGGCGGGTTTCTTCATCTCTCTCCAGATCCCCAATAAGACTCCCCACTGGCACAGCTATATGGTTAACATCTCAGCAGAGCGGGCAAGCCAAAACATCCATCACCCTCTCTGTCCAACCAGTGCTTCGTGTCCCTGCCCAAGTAGCTGACATACACACTTTGAGATTTTACTTATAAATGACACACACACACACACACACACACACACACACACGCACGCTCCTGAGAAAGGCTGTCACAGGATTACTAGCTATGGCCCCTTCTGCCCAGACTTAAAGGTAGTTCTGACTTCCATAGACCAGCTCTTTATCAGCTACGCTAAGGCCCTTACCAAAAGGTGACAAATCCTAATGTATGGTGTGCCTATTATTCAAATGTTAAGTGTGACCAAGACCAAGGCTATTAGAGTGGGCTGTACAGTGTCACCAAATATATATGCAAGTACTTTAAGAGTTTATTTAGTTCTATACAGACCAGACACAATTACAAGGTTTAACTATATTTAATAATAACTAATAAAGGAACAAGGCAATACTCAATCAATACAGTATCAGCAGAGTTCAGACTCACAGAGAATATTTTAAGATAACATTGCAGGACAGTCAAACATCTAAAGTAATCTTTATTTTATTCCCATCTATATGTAAACAAATTTACATTTCCCTAGTTCCTCACCATCAGCAAGACAAATGTAGATGAGTGGATGTTGTCAGATACAAAGACACATACAAAATGCAAAGGTCTTTCTCTGAAACAGGTCTGAAAGTAATCAACATTACTGCTGGGTTAGCTCAGATTACATTCAGTTCCCAGGCCAACAGCAACTAACATGTTTTTTAACCTCCGTCAGAAGAAAATATCTGTCTGATGTTTGTGTAGAACTGGAATTCATAACACAGTTAAACACTTTTACACTTTCAACCTAGTAATTATTTATGTTTCAAGGGGCAGCCATGGTGATACAGTGGTTAGCGTTGCCATCTCACAGCAAGAGGTTCTCCAGTTCGATCTTCGACTGGGGTGCCTTTTGTGTGGAATCTGCATGTCCTCCCTGTGGTCACGTGGGTGTCCTCCGGGTGCTCCAGTTTCCTCCCGCATCCCAAAAACATGCTGTAGGTGAACTGGACACTCTAAATTGGCTGTAGGTGTGAGTGCGTGCGTTTGTGTGCCTTCTGTGGAAAGTTGGGCACCGGGCTGGCAACTCAACACCATAAAACTCCACTGCCAATCATGAGTGGACAGGTGATCCACTGTGGTGACCCCTAACTGGGAAAAGCTGAAAGAAGAAGAAGAATAATTATGTTTCAAGACAATACAAAAACCTCTTGCTGTAGACATTTATGTCTGCTTGCTGCACTGAAACTGAGATAACACATTCGTAAAACAAGTTCAGCATATTTACTTGAAGTTGTGCAACTTATGTCTGCATGTTCCAGCTTCTACTATTAATACATACATTTGCATAGGTAATACTTTATATACATGTATGTTCTTTTCCAGTACCGTACACTGTGGTTACACTCTTGAAGCTCAATTATACCTGTCAACCTCTTAGAGCAAGACATCTAGACAAAGGCTCAAAATAGTGACACTTTCTAAATATTGCTCTTACAAACTTAGACAGTTGATAGAATAACAGGTTTTGCATTCGCATGAATTTTCTGAAGGATATGACGTCTGATATTCAAATGTGTGCTATTATTTTATGACTACAGTCTAATGATTTGCCAGACAAAACAAAAAAGTATGAGAAAATAACTAAAAATATGAGGCAAACATGGTCAGTCTGCAAAAATCTGGACAGTTGAGAGGTATGAGCTCAGTACATAACATATCTACGTAAATATATATAGTTCTCTTACATTTGTGAGACAAGCATATGTATCATATTAATATTCACAAATGACATATGATTATTTACAATATCCCAGTTAGTTGGGTTGGCAGTGTCACAGTCAGTATTGTACAACAGACAATCCAATAGTAGTCATATGTGAGCTGACCATTGCTGGGTGACTCAGGGGCCAGAGCTGTGATCTGTGTCACTGCAGACAGAGCCATCAGGGATGTGCTGGACATTATACAAACAGCAACTTGTCAGTCCAGGAAGTGTTGTTGAGACCTACTGTTTAAATTCCTATTTCCCATGACTGCATTCCCCCATCTGCATTCTAGTACATGCTCAATTGTATGATATACCTGGTATAGGGCTGTACTCCTTTGCCAAAATAAATCCACATATAGTTTTGTAAAGAATCACAGTCTGTCTTCATGAAGAAAGTGTCAGACCTGTTTAGCATAGGCAGCAGCTTGCCTTTTGCAGGTAGTGTTCATGAACAGGTGATGGCCTGTGCACCAGTCTGTGGCACCCACTTGCTAATCACATCCAGAACAGCTGTGCTGCCTTTCCATTAGCCAATGGCATGGCAGTGCAGTGTTACAATCAGGGCTTTCATGTGGGCCTTGCCCCTTTTCCTGGCCTGTGAGGAGGACATTATCGAGGTGTGGGAGCAACAGAATCACAGAGAATAGGTGGAAATACGTCCACTGTTTGGATTGATGTATTATGTCCACAGTTTTGCATGTTATGTCTGGCCATTGTTAACAGACTTTCAGATTCTGTAGCAGTGTATTGTGTAAATGTATGTTGGGGTGAGTAAGTAGACATATGAGTGTCATAGCTCCTTTTCTATCTTACTGTGCATGCTACTACAGCTGATGCTGGTCTATCAGCTGTGTACGGGGAGACTGTGAGACATGTCCCATAAAACCTCAACATCCACCCCCCCCCCTTTATGTTTGGCTGTTGTGTGGTTGCCCTGCTCTAGGTGTTTAGGAGTAGTGTTAGTTCTATAGTAGATAGCTTGACATACTGGTGCATGTGTAGCAGGCAACAGCTGCTGCATTTTGGCCGGGAGTCAGACTTTGCATTGTGAAGACATTGGGGGAGAGCAAGCTCATACAGTCAGTGATGGTGCGGTGTCAGCTGTTGTGTCACAGCATGGCCTGGTTGAGGGTACCCACAGCAGTCCAGGTGAGACATGTGCCTGTGGTGCATATGTTACTTAATTGATCTATCCAGAGAGTGGTAGGCAACATTTAGTACACATATTCATAATTGTGAAATGTGTCGCACCCTGCAGGCCTTTAATGTGTTACTGTGGGTGGCAGTGACTGCAGTAGGAGCAACCAGTATTGCTAGACATTGCAGGCCTCAATTATTTGTATGTTATATTGACATGGATGTAGTTGTGCCACAGACTGGTCTGTGACAGATGCTAGAAATGTAATGGATAGAGCTACCGAGTCATTATTATAGCAGGTGTATTTGTAAGACATATGTCCATGCATACAGTGTGTAACACAGGATTAGCATGGACATGTGTGTTGTGATGGGTATGACGTGTGACGCTGAGCTGTCATGATTTTATAACCCCAATCTGCACTGCCTTGCCAGTATGTCGGCACACAGAGCAGATTTTATGACAACCTTGCCATAAATAGGGCTCACAACTGTGTTTATTTAGCAATAGTCTGTACAGTTGTTATCTCTGCCTGATATTGTAGGCCTTCCATACATCCAGCAGCATTTATTTCTGTTTATTGGTTCTATGTTTGCGTCAGAAGCCCAAGTACACTGTGATTTGGACCACTATATATACGAGTAGTGTGCGACTGGCAGTCAGGATATGTTTGTAAAACCATTTGTTGTACTCCAGAAGTCAGCTGGCTTACTGGTATGTTGCTTTGACTGTAGTTCAGACGGTTCTGGGTTTAGAATTTGGCAGTGGTGTCTTTCTTCCCTAAAGTTACATCAGTATAGTGCATGATATAGTTACAAAAACATCAGTAATTCTCCAGAGCTTATTTGGTGTAGTGGTGTGTTGCTCTGACTGTAGTTCAGAAGGTACTGGGTTCAATGCTAGACAGATTTGTCTTTTTTTCCTAATGTTAAGTGACTGCATTGCATGATATATTTACAAAAGCAGTACTAATTCCTCAGAGCTGGTTTGGCTTAGTGGTTCATAGGTTCATAGGTTCATACTAGGCTATCTGCCCTAGGGCATTTAAAGCCTAGCCAGAGTGTGTTTGGCTTTCGCCACCCATTTTAAATTCATTTTGCTATACCCTTTTTCGAGGTTAGTATATGGTGCCTCTGTCTAACAGTGACACAGAAGTGATACCCGGGGTAAACCTACCATCTCCCATCCACTCACCAAGATTTCTCTTGAAGAGAGTCAATGAGGGACTCTGCCTAACCTGGACTGGGATTTTATTCCAGAGTGAAGGGAGCCTCTGGGTTATGAATCTGTTCCTCCAGCATGTCCTATTTA
Source organism: Protopterus annectens (assembly GCF_019279795.1). Lineage (NCBI taxonomy): Eukaryota > Metazoa > Chordata > Ceratodontiformes > Protopteridae > Protopterus > Protopterus annectens. The sequence continues at coordinate 28,247,445 of NC_056738.1, read as the reverse complement.
TTTCAGTGCTGAGGTTCAAGTCTCTCGAGCGCATAGCTTGATGGGATTTGGATTTTCTACGTCAGGCACAGACTGCCTCTGAGCAGGCGGTATGCCACTGAGTAGAGCTGGAGTTTCTTTAACCGGGCAGCATATGGCATCTGTTTGAGCCCTATGATCCTCTTGGTGAGGTACTTTTGGGGTCTTTCCAGTTGCTGCAGGTGTCTGGTAAGGTACATCCCGAAAGGAGCATTGTACTCAATTATGGGCCTGATGAGGGATGAGTAAAGAGGCACGATGACCTCTCCTGATCTAGATGTGAATCCCTTCATGATTAGGTGGGCTATATAAAATGTTTTTCTAACCACTTTGGCCACGTGGTTGTCAAATGAGAGATTGCTATCAACTTGGGTCCCCAGGTCCCTAATTACTTCTTCTGTACTTAATGGTTTACCACCTATGTGGTAATTTGTGGACACTTTGTTTTTGCCAAAGGGGATGACTATACACTTTTTGGCGTTTAGCTTGAGGCCATGGCTCTGGCACCAGTTGTCTGTTTCTATGAGGCCCTTTTGGAGGATGCTTGTGTCAGCTGGAGAGTCGATTATGGTGCCCAGTTTGCAGTCATCTGCAAACTTAGTCAGCCACAGTCCTTCCGTGTTGGCCTGTACCTCCGAGAAATATATACCGAACAAGAGAGGTCCCAGGACTGAGCCTTGTGGGACGCCACTTGTAACTGGTTTGGAGTCTGACATGGCTCCAGCAATTCTAACCATGTGGGTTCTGTCCTTGAGCCAGTTTGCAACCCGTCTAGTGACATAGGGGTTTATATTTAAGCTGGTGAGCTTATCTATAATGCCCAAGTGGGGTATTGTATCGAAGGCTTTTCCGAGGTCCAGGTAGGCTGTGTGGACCACCTGCCCCTCGTCGATGGCCTTGGTGACTGTTTCAAAGAAATCAGCCAGGTTTAAGAGGTAGGATCTGCCCTTAACAAAGCCGAACTGGGTAGGATCCAGTGTCTGTAGGTCCCCAATATCTTTATTTATGAGGTCCGTGATGATCCTTTCCATAGCTTTGCAGACTAAGCTAGTCAGGCTTATGTGGCAATAGTTTCCAGGATCCGTCGAGGCACCACCTTTGTGGAGAGGGACCACTGTTGCTGTACGCCACTCTTTGGGTACATATCCTGTAGTAAGGCTAAGATTGAATCTTGATAAAGCCTGGTATTAGCCAGGCGAAAGCGCTTGTTTTAAATTTGACTGCTAGTTGTTTTTATTGTTGTCACATCTGTTAAAGACTTTTTGCAGAAAACTTCGTTGGTTGGCCGTCTTTGCTGTGGTTTACACTACTTCTAAGATTTAACAGTAGTTTTATGTTTGGGTTTAGCTCTTCTTGGAGTTCATGTAGGACACAGCCCAGGACACCGTCTGGTCCCATTGATGCTGTGTTTTTTTGCTTTGGAGAGGGCAGCTCTTACCTGAGCATCTGAGATGTCAGGGGGGCAGCACTCTTTGCTGAGATAAATATTTGCCCTTTTGGTGGAGGGGGGGGGGGGAGAAGTTTGCGCTGAACCTGTCAGCTAGGATGTTGGCAATGTCTGTGGGTTCGGTGTATTTTTTGTCATTTTGGACTAATTCTGAGCATATCTAGGAATTCCCACCCAGGTTACTAACATAACTAAAGAAAGCCTTGTGATTATCCTTAGTGTCCTGTGCACTTTTTCTCTCGAAGCTGGCCTTAGACGATTTTATGAGTGCCCGTAGTTTTTTGCTAATACTGATCAGAGATGCCTTCCCTTTTTGGGATTTTGCTCTATCATGTAGTAGCTTCCTCCTTCTATTGTATAGTTTGTTTATTGCTGGGGTCCACCAGATTAGGACGTCTGCCTTTGGAGGATTGGGTCTTGGTTTTATTTGGGATTGCATGATCCATGCATTCCTTAAGGTGTTCATAGAATGCGTTTATAAAGGATTCTGCGGTCTGGGCCGTATTTTCCACAGGCCCGGGGGCTTTGAAGGATTCCACCTCGGTTTTGAGGAGTGTGAAATTTGCTTTAGAGAAGTTTTTCACTGTGGTTTTCAGGACAGGGGGTGGAGTCGGGATGTGAATATCCAGTGAGATTAGTTTATGGTCTGATCTTACCAGTGAGGGATACACTTCTGGTCTGGAGCATAGAGTCCCCATGTTGGTGATGATCAGGTCCAGTAGGTTTTCCCCTCTTGTGGGAGTGGTAACAAGTTGTTCCATAGCATTTGAGTTTATAAATTCTAGGAACCTTTGGGCTAGGGTGTTGGAGCTAGAGTAATGCTCCCAGTCTATGTTTGGGTAGTTGAAGTCGCCCAATATAATGGTGTTTGGAGAGACCTTCATATTTTCCAGTATTCTCAGGAAGGCCGAGTGGGGTTCCTGGGTTTGGGAGGGTGGTCTGTAGCAGGCTATAAACTGGAAGGCAGTTTTACCCACTGTTAGTTGCACATGGATAGTCTCTGATACTTCGTGCTGTGCCACCAACCTGGAGGTGTGGGTATCTTTGACGAATATTGATACTCCCCCTCCTTTTCTGGTTTGGTCCAAGTTTTGGGGCCGAAAAGCATGGTTATGAGGTATAACCTGGTAGTGCTGGGGTGCTCTCAGGAGTCTTGAACCAGGTTTCTGTTACTGCACAGATATCGATGTTCTCCATGCTAAGGAGAGTTTCGAGTGCGTGCATCTTGAGATTTAGACTTCTGACGTTGAGTAGCATTACTTTTAGTTTCTTATCTCTTGTGATACCTATGGAGGTGGGTTTGTCTTTTGAGCCTTGCCTAAAAAAGGCACTATGGGGGTAGCAAGAGCCTTTGCCAATATCCGAAAGCCCAGTGGTGACAGGTGCAAGCCGTCCCTAGCGAAGCATCATGGCTTGTCGAGCATGTCATCCCAGGCTGACAGGCATTGGATCCCCTTTGAATGACACCAATACTTAAGCCAATTGTTGAAATTGATCATCTTGTCTTCATATTGTGGCATCATTCTTGGTGAGGGTAAGATGCTACTCAAGGTCAGGGTCATACCGGCCTGGGCTACATGCTCAGAGAGCTCCTTTGTCTCTTTTCATGTAGTCCAGGGAGGTACGTCTCAAGTCATTCACACCAGCATGGAGAATGACTGAATCATATTTGTACTTGCCTTGGAGTGACCTGAGTGCATGTGTTATGTGGCGGATCCTAGCGCCTGACAGGCAGCTCACGGTGACCTTCTCCTTGTTCAGCCTGGTGAGTGGGACGTCAGTGTGCCTGATGATAGAGTCACCTATTACAAGTGTATCAGGTGTGTTGTTTAGCCTTAAGGACTGTGACTGTTTGGCCCACTGGCTTTGTGAGCTATGTGTTGCACGTGTTTTGTTTTGGGGTAGCGGTTGCTTGGGTGTCTGCTTTGGAGGTCTCTGCTGCTTAGGCAGATTTTTATTTAGAGCCTCCGAGTATGTTTTTGTGTGTTTATGTGTTTGGTTTGCTGTCGTGGTAGGTCTATGTGAGACTGGAATTGTAGTGAGTGTGGTTTCCTTCTCCTCCTGAATCCTCCTGGTGGACCTGTGTCTGGAGATGTCCAGTGCCATGGTCTTGCATGTAGTATCATTCCAGTGATGCTTTGCTTCACCTATATTAGTGCCCTGTTATGGCCACTAACAGCACTGGTGGTCCTGCATTAGTCCCTGCCTCATTTTAATCCAGCAAAGCTTTGTTAGTCTTACCTTTGTTCAGGATGTGCATGCCATTTGAGGGTTGCACCTGTAGCAATACCTCATTCTCCTTGTGAGTGAACTATTCTACCATTGGTTGTTTGATGGACTCATCACATGATACGTGTACCCGTGGGTTATGCAAGTTGATCAGTGCATGATCACATGGCAGTCTTTTGCTGACAAATATATCTGAGCACTGGCCCGTTCCTTTAGTGGCCATGTATCTGTCTCCTGTGACTATGTCCACACTGTTATGTACTGACAGCAGCAACAATGGGCATGCCACTGTAGACTGTCCTGCATCACTGTGCTGACAGCTGATAGTGCTGTACATATCCTTTACCTCTGGCCACCATCTACATTCATAACCATGGCATGACCTATGTACAGGGGCCACTGTGCCCCTTGTAGTATGACTCCCCCAATATGGACATGAACCTGTTATGTCCTTGCACTGTATTGTCGTGCCATGTTGAGCTCCCAGATAGACATGTACCCTGCCATGCCCATGAGGTGTGATCCCTGCCACAGTGAGCCCCTCAGGTGGATATGCACAAGTCATGCCCTTGGGCTCTGTGTCCATCTGCAGTTAGCCCTGCATGGATATATATACCTGTCATGTCCCTTGTGCTATGTTATCTAGCCCACATTTACTTGCCCCTTTTGTTGCCTTCCACAACAAGTGTTCTGTACAGTAAGAAGGTACATTATTACGTCTGTACTGTGTCCATATTACAGTTCAATGGGCTCTTAAGTAAATTCCTATTCCTGAGTTGCTTGCCTTAATATGGTCTCCAGCAGTGTGGTGACTGCTTTTTATTTATTTTTAAACATCTTAATTAAGTTATCACTAAAGGCATAGGCAAACATACATTAATGTAAAAGAAAACAAACCATATTAACATGTTTCCATTTATATACATTATACGTCGCATATGATCCTCATATTGATCACTGATACAGTAACCTTAGCTGGGGTGGGTTATATCCTGCCAAGGATATAACAGCTGACAAACTTCCAAAGATTCAGGGGAACTTCTGAATACCCAATCTGTCATGTGGCTTGAGCTGAGCTGACTAAAAGACAAGTTTGGGCAGAAAATCCTTCAGAGCTTTACTGCTGCCTAAGATTATGTTCCTCTGAGCCTTTGAAGGATCAGTAGTTGGCTTGTGATTTTGTTTGCTGAGCAGATTAGTTCCCTTAGGGGGGAAAAAACTTCCATTTTTTTAGTTTTTTGATATTTTATTGCTTTCTTCTTCAGGAAAGTTATTTTAACGCTAGGACTGTTGTGTTTTAACAGACTGACTTGAGACCGCAATGTACTTTTAAATGGAGCATTCTTTTTTTTTTGTCAGTTTAAAAGTAGTGTTAACCAACTGAAAACATATTTTCTATGGAGGATTTGTTTATTTTTCCGTGGTGGGGCTGGCTTGATGTTTAAAAGTCCTTTTTTTAATTGTGTTGTTTTTGTGTAAAACATAAATAAAGTAAGAAAGTAGGAGGAACTTTTGGGGACAGGTAGATGTTCTTCGTGTTTCACTGTTGCAGTCTTCACCTGTCGGTTATCCCAGCTGTGGTAGACCTCGGCCGACCCGAATACCAGAGTCAATTTGTCAGTTGCTGTCACTTGGTGCCTGACGTCAGGTCATCAGTTCTATAAAGGAAGGCAGCCATTGCCATTACATCAGTTTTTATTGCCCTAACCAGTCTTTTTTGCAATAGAGCCTGTAGCAAAAGCAGTTTGTAAGTGTGCCGATCGGTCGCTACCAAAATTTAAATTGCAGCTGAAAACATCTAAAGCTAAGTACCTCGAGTTTCTCTAAAGCTAAGTACCTCGAGTTTCTCTGGTGGGCAGGGGCCTGTGCCCAGAACAAGGGTCTTTCCTTCACCCTCCACCAAACTGGGAAGACCATTATCACCGACGCCTCAGACATAGCTTGGGATGCTCACCTAGAAGGCAGGTGCACCCAAGGTCTTTGGGATGCCCAGCATCTCCCCTTACACATCAACCAGAAGGAAATCATGGCAGTACAAAAGGCTGTGACATCCTTCAAACCCTGTCTCAAGCCAGGGGTTCTCTTTATCAAAACAGACAACTCCACAATAAAGTGGTAATCAACAAACAGGGAGGGACCCAATCTTGCCCTATGTGCAGGCTAGCCATGAACCTCTGGTTGACAGCCATCTCCATGGGACTACAACTGATAGCCCAGTACCTACGATGGATCAACGACACCCTGTTAGACCACTTAAACAGAAACTTACTGGACCCCCATGAATGGCAGCTCCACAGAAAAATCTTTTTACAAATCACTCAGGGGTGGGGGACTCTGGAGGTGGATCTCTTTGCTTCTCATTTCAACCATCAGCTGAAAAAATTCTGTAACAGGGAGTATCATCACCTAGCGTGGAAGGGGGATTCCTTGACCTTTGCCTGGAACACCCTCTTTGTGTACGCATTGCCTCATCTTCCCCTTATTCCCAAGGTACTGATCAAAATAAGGGAGGATAGACTAAAGGCTATCCTTATTGCTCCAGATTGGCCCAGACAACAGTGGTACCCCTTACTGCGCATCCTGATCTTACAACCTCCCAGGCATCTTCCCCTGATCTCAGACGTTTTAACTCGGGTGGGTTGAGGGGAATGCTGCACCCAGACTTGCAGACTCTCAAACTATCAGGCTGAAAGGCAAACTGGAGGCCCCTGTTAAACAAACAGGTACTAGACATTATTACAGTGGCCATAAGGCCCAGCACCAGAAAATCTTATGCAGAAAAATGGAAAAGCTTCTGCTCCTGTTGCCAGTCCAGAGGTGGCAATACCGCACTACCTTCCATCCTTCTTATCCTGGACTACCTAGCGGAGCTACTTAATAGTGGCCTCTCCTTCTCCTCTATTAAAATCCACGCCTCAGCCATTTCAACTCAGTTTGATACAGAACAGCCCCTTTTCTCCCATCCTTTGATTAAACAATTCCTCAGAGGGGCTTCTAATATCAGACCTCCCAGAAAGCCTCCCACTCCAGCCTGGGACTTGAATTATGTTTTGGAAAAACTAACTTTACCACCCTTCGAATCTGCTGCTTCAGCAGAAATAAGATACCTCTCCTGGAAGACTGCTTTTTTCCTAGCTATCACCTCAGCCAGAAGGGTTTCCTAACTTCAGGCACTGATGGCCATTGAGCCCTTCATCATCTTCCATGCAGACAAGGGTCCCCCTGAGGACTAATCCCTCCATTATGCCCAAGGTGGTATCTAATATAACTCTCAACCAGGGCGTACATCTACCCACCTTCTTTCCTAATCCTTAAAACTAGGGGGGAAAGATTTCTGCACTTACTAGACGTGCACAGACAGCTCAGATACTATTTGGACCGTAATAAACCCTTCAGGAAACAGACCAACCACTTGTCAGCTTTGCCTATTTCCAAACAAACCATTTCCAAATGGATATCACACTGTAGCCATTTCTGCTGCAGTTTTCATGGGACCCCCCCCCCCCAAGTCTTTTCAAACCCATTCCACTAGGGCGGTCTCCACATCCACAGCATTCCTCAGAGGAGTTCCCACCAGGGACATCCTGGAAGCTGTCACGCGGACTTCTGTCCATACCTTACCCCTACTTCCATTTTCTAAGGCTAGGGCAGGGTTTGCCTCTGCAGTTCTGCAGGGCATGCTGACCTATTCCTAGGTATCTTACTAATCCTACCACCCCTCTCCTCAACTTTGGGAATCCTCTCACAGGTGATGACTGCAACAGTGAAACATTTATTTATTTTATTTTACATTTGTTGACCGGGCTAGTCCAGCTGGATTATTGTCCATTTTCAATGGAGGCCCGGGGAGAAAAGCTCCACAGCTTACAGCAAGGTTATACAAAATAAACATATGAAGAAAACACTAATGTCACAGGTAATGAGCAAAATACAGAGATATTAGTCTAGGTCAGGTAATAAAAACAAATAATACCATCTATGTAATGAGAAAGGCATTAAAATACTTTCAGTACAAATAAAGGAGGATGAGAGTATTACGTGGTTTAAAATGTATATACATAAAAAACATCGTTTGTACTTTTTTTTTTTTTCATATATGAGAGCAATAGTACAGTAAAGTCATTTGTGATCAGAGAGAAAGATTGCAATGTAGCATAGGGAAATATGATAGTAGACAGAAGAAAGTAGGTTAGTCAGGATTGGTACAAGAGCAGAGCCAGTAGTTGTTCAGATGTAAAAAAAGTTGTTTTTTAAAGAGATGAAGAGAAGCTAGAGAGGAGATATGTGACGGGAGGTTGTTCCATATTTTGCCTACTGAGTTGGAGAAAAGACAGTTACCTGCAGAATTTGTAATTCTAGTAGAATTGTGTACACTTACCATAAATGTAGATGTTCAAGTGTATTCACTGTTGGTCCTGGTTTCCCACCTTCCTTCCCCCTTATATCTTCTTTCTTTAGGGAGACATAAGTTTCTAATGGTGGTGTTTAGCCACCAGGACCACCTTACCATATTTACTTGGGCCTCTGACTGGTTAGGGCAAGAAAAACTGATGTAATGGCGTTGACTGCCTTCCTTTATAGCACTGACGACCTGATGTCAGCAGCAAGCAACAGCAGCCGACGCAGAAAAACATAGACTCTGGTATTCGGGCCGCCAAGGGCTACCACAGCAGGGATAACCCACAAGTGATGACTGCAACAGTGAATACGCTCAAACATCTACATTTATGGAAGTGTACACAACTGCCCACTATTTGCTGCTTGTCTTCCCCAGGAAGGAGGCACTATTTTTGGTTTAACCATGGAATAGACTACTGATCCCATGGTTGGTTTTTCTTCCAGCCACAAAAAGAAAAAGCTAAGCAAATAGCCTTTGCCACCACAACAGGCTAGCGAATTTTCCTCAGCTGCAGATGGTGATTCTGCTGTGGTCATCTGTTGTACATCAGACCACTTATCATTTAACCCAACTCCCTCTGGTGTAGCACCTATGGTTATTATGGACCAGAGGTTAGCTACACCCTCTGCAGCTGTTGGAGTCCCCTCAGTGGACAAGGGAGAGCCACTCTTTTCAGTCCTGGGAGAGAGAACACAGAAGGTTTCCCTGCTGTGCCCATCCGTGGCATTAGTAACACGGTTGACCCAAAATTTCTTGTTAAAATAAACAGAAAACCAAACATATCTACTCCTTTTCAAATTTCTTTAGACTGGAGTAGTTTATTGGGGTTTGCTCATGGTTTAATTCAGGTTATTGATCCTTCCTTTAAAGTTTTTCTGGTAAAAGAAAGAGGGATTTCTCTTTTTCAGATGAGATTCAAGATTCTGAATCTGAGCAGGAAGATGCAGGGAACAGATTCAGGTTTTTTCCTTGGATTTCTGATTCAGACTCTGAAGAGAGATGATTCTCACTGTGTGGTATCTAAATTCTCTAAGACTGTTGCTGTTCTGTGCCAGTGTTTTCATTGGCACAACATTGAGGTCTCTCAGTCCCTAAGAAAATATTATGAGTTGTTACAGAGGAATTTCTCAGAACCTACACCCATTCCTTCTGTTCTGTCAGCATTAAAGGATATTTGTGTTCCTGCTTGCAAGTTTCCTCCTAGTCTGCCAGCTGCCCCTAAATAGGCAGATAAGATGTATACAATTCCTCAGTCTTTTAAATTTTTATACACTATTCCCAAAACTGACCCAACAACTGTAGCCTTAGTCGAGCCCACAACTGCTAAGCATTTAGTTAATTCCAACTCTACTCTTTCTGGTAAGGATGGGGAAATTATTTATAGATATGAGGATAAATTGTATACTTCTGTAGCTTTATTTTTCAAAATTTTTAATTTTCAGGCTCATATCTTAAAAGTTTGAGCTGACAAATTGTAAAAGTATGATGAATATTTTATCTGCAGTTTCATCTTGTGAGGAAATATGTGCTCCAAATAACTTAGTTTCTTCTTTTGCACAGGTCACTATGTATTGTTTGCGGTATGTGCATGACTCTGTTAATACTTCTTCCAGGCTGTGATCTCTGGTACTGATTTAAGTATCGCTTCATTCTTAGAGATTTTAAATTTTTTCCTTAAATAATGATTTAGCATTTGGCCCCTCTGCTGCAGAGGTGATCAAAAAGTGTGATGAAAAGGGCAAGCTGATCCACGGAATCTCTTAAGATTTTCAGCCCTCCTTTTTAAATTGTCAAGGGATTTTCTTTCTTTTCTTCTATTTCAGGCAGAAAACATAATAACTGAACAGCATTCAAGTAAAGAGATGTTTAAGAAGAAATGGTAAGGGAGTTCCAAAATCTCCCAAAACCAAGGACAGTCTAATATGCTTGAATGACTGTTGAAGAGACCTTTTCACCCACTCCTACAATGCCCCCCTTTTTCCTTTCAAAAAGTCCTGATCTCCATTTTTCTGTTTGGCAACAGATTGCTTTAGACAAATGGTTTCTGACTATCATTCGTCAAGGTTTGAGGTGGCCGTTGGAGGAAATTTTCTTTTGAGGGGGTCATTCCTCTTCCTCCAAATCAGAATCTTTTGTTTCCACCAGTTCATCACATGCTGTCCCAGGAACTGATCGAATGTGTTCCTCCTTCCCATGTGGGGAAGGGTTTTTTTCGAGGATGTTTCTAGTGCCAAAGAAAGAAAATTCTTGAGGACCAGTTCCTAAACTTGCTTGTGCCCTACTTCAGAATGATGTCACTTCACAACCTGTTACCTCTATTTCCTCTTTCAAGTTTCTTGGCAAAACTGAACTTATAAGATGCTTTTCATCACATGCCTGTACAGCCAGACTTAAGGCATTTCTTAAGACCTTGGATGTCTAGATCACATTATCAGTTGTCAGCCTTATTCTTTTGACAGTCCCCTGCACTAAGTCTGTTGAAAAAGAGTCAAACTCCATATCCGATGTTGTTCCTCCATCTGTGTTCAACCTGTGGAACTTCGGATCTGACACTGGCCTATCCCAAAGTCTTCTACTCACTTAGCTCTGCCTCCCTTTCCCAGAAGCTCCAGCTCCTCACCCTAATTCTCACATCATGTTTGCCCCATGCCAAACTTTCTCTAAGTCTGCATAAGAATATATATATATATATATATATATATATATATATATTTATTTATTTATTATGTATGATAAAAAAGGGAGGATGCAGAACTCCAAAGGTTAAGAATAGATGACCTCCCTTGTACGGTCATAATGGAAAGGCTTGCCATGCCACTAAAGTTGTGGGGGGGGGGGGCAGGGAGGGAGGTTGAACCAGAAGGAGACAGACAACTCTGATTTGTTCAGCGTTTCCCTGTACCTGGCTTGGTCACCGGTGCCTGCAAGACCCGCCGTAGAGTGCATGTAAAGCTTTCTGTGGACCTACAAAGCTAATACAAGTATTTTTTATGCACTTGTTCTAACTGCCTCAGTGCTGTTTAACAGTTTGGTGCTGCATTTATTGATTTGTTTGACTTTATCACTGTTTCTCAGCCTGCACCTGTTAAAGAAATGCCATTTGTTTGTTACTATACTGCTCTTAGGTCATTTTAACAGTATCCTGATATTTCTTAACCTTCTCAGATACTCAAAAGCAGTGCTGAGTTTGCCAAAATTCTCCTGAGTTTTCCAAAATATTTCTAAGTTTTGCAAAGGTTTTCTGTGTTTGTAGAAATGTTCCTACATTTGCACACATTTTTCTGCATTTGTACATATCTTAACTACTTACACATTTTATTGAAAATGTTTGTATCGAATAATTTCTGTTATGTATGCTTATTATGTTTTTTCCTCTGTTATTTATCTGATAAAATGTATTCCATTGTATTGTATACATTTTAACCAGCTGACACTGTTAACACTAAAATTGCAAAACTGTGCAGCTTTTTCTCCTTGGGCCTCCACTGAAAAAAGGCTACTTAGCTCAGTCAGACTAACCTGGTGAACAAATGTAAAATAAAATAAATTTGGGAACATTTCTTAGGACTGCCATGGACTCTTGATATTTCAGGAATTCTGTCTTTTTTTGTAAGGCATTTGTTACTGCACTTGAGCTCAAAACCAGTTCATTTTAATGTGGTAATCGACTAAACAAAAGATAATACAAAAAACCCCAAGAAATTGGAAGCTCTGTTATATGGATAGCAAGAGATGTTTTTAATCCCTTTAGTTTGATACACAGGTCAGGCATATTTATATCAACCAGACTAGAAGTTGTGGATTGCAGTTAATAAATAGCTGAAGGATTTTATCTGGGAGGGGAAGGCAGCAAAGAGTCAAGGGGATATGCTGAGTCTTCCAGTTGAACAAGGTGGCTTGGGATTAGCCAGTTTAAAGGAGTACTTCAGAGCTAAACAGTTATACCATAGCACAAGCAGAAACCTGTAATTCACAGTGGAAAGGGATGATGATGATGAAACAGGGAAGCTCAAGAAACGAGAGACTGGGATTTTGGATGCAGATCCGTAGTAAGAATAACAGTAACTATACAGAATATTATGTTCATAAAGCAGCAGAAAGTATTTTAAGAACTAAGACAATACAGGAATGGAGAAAGGAGATTTTGCCAATAGGAATGACTGCAATTAGGGATACAGAGAAATAGGCAAGAGGGGTCTGGAAGTTATTGGAGATAACTAGCAAAAGAGCTAAGGTATTTGGAACAAATAATTAGAGATGGAAAGGTAATAGAATGGGAAGAGACCAAGAATTTTTTTTTGGACTACAGGCTAAAGATCGCCTTCCCTGTCAGAGATTGACATTAGAGTGTAGGCAAAGAGAAAGCAATAGGGGGTCATAAAAGAAAGACCAGTACTGGTAGAGTTTTTAGTAGAATCTAGAACAGAATTTGCTGTTAAGAAAGGAGTAATTAGTAGAGTATATAAAATATTGCATGATAACTATACCTCAAATAAACTCCAAAGAATTTTTCCTCAGGTAGACAGCAAATGTTGGAGGTGTGATGGGGAAGAAAGAGCTAACTGGTAACATATTTTCTGGGAGAGTAATGAGTTGGCAGACTTTAACGATTCCCTGCAGACTGCTCTTTCAGAGATAATACATGAACAATTTGTTGAAACTAAGGAAGATATTTTTTGAGCCATGCTACAGAATTTTAATTGCCTAGACATATTAAGGCCTTGCTGAGTCTAACGATGGTGTCTGCCAAAAAAGCAGTTACAAGGAAATGGAAATCAAAGTTTAAACCAACTATACTAGAAGTAGTGAATATAGTATGAGAGGGAAAAGAACTGGAATTGGGTTCTTTAGAAAAGGGTAGGAGCAAATTACATAAAAATGGGAATTGTGGGAACAATACATGCAGCTGAGGAATGAGGTTTAAAAGAAGGCAGGATTTGAATGAGCTGTGCAATGTTTGGATGACATTGACTGGATAGATTATAAGTGATGTGCATTGTTTGCAAATGAAATTATGTCAGTATGGTTTGTGATGTATAATGTTTGCATGTAAAATTATTTCAGTATGGTTTGTTTTCATTTATATAAATGTATGACTACCTCTGTCCTACATTGTAATTTAATAAAGATGTTTCTTGTTTAAAAAATGTTTGTTTTACATTAAGAGGGTTTATTCTGCACTCTGGTGGAAGCAGAGGGCTGATTCAACCCATCCAAGTTGGGGACTGCTGGTGGAAGACTTATTGTGGGTTTATCTGATTGGCCTGAGTGCTGAACCTGTGTAAAAAAGTATTTCATCTTGCTGGTAGAAAAGCCTCACATTTGCACTTTATGTAAATGTGGTAACCTGTGCCTTGTGTATATGCAAACCTCTCCAGTTTAAAATTCTGTGTAGGAAACACTTTCTGTAGTCACCCACTGCTCATAGCTGCTTGCAGAAGTGCTGTTTTTTGCAGAGGGCAGTACCACTGCAGGTCATCCTATAGTACACTACTAAATACTCTTACTTAGACCTTTAAGTGACTCTCCCATACTTCTTCCCATCTACTAAGGATCTGTTATAATGGATAGGTGCTTCCCTGTTGTCTCTATTTGTGGCCTGGTGGGTATGGGCATCCTGAGGCAGTGAAGTAACTGCCTCATGTTCACTGACAACCACTTAATTTTAGAATAGACAGACACAACATGTGAGAGATGTGGATACACAATGGCATTGGAGGCAAAACTCTCACATGCACACATGAAAAATGCAAACAAGTTTGTCACCATTATACCTAAAACACTTACAAACACATAGACCCACATATGCTGAGGCACTCGTTTAATCTACCCAAACCTCCAAGACCTCCAAAAATCATCTCTCAGTGGCCCGTGCACACAGAGAAAATCGTAGTAGTCCCGCTTTGAAGTCCATAAGGCAACACACCACGCAACCTAACATTCTAGTTATTTGAGATTCCATTGCAAGACATACTGCTGTCACCCTTACCAAGCTAAACAGGAAGATCACAGCGAGCTTTCTGTCTGGAGCCAGGATCTGCCAGATCACACATGCATTTAGGTCTTTAAACCACAAGTAGCAGTATGACATAGTCATAGTCCATGTGGGTGTAAATGACCTAAGATGTACCTCAATGGACTATATGAAGAGAGACTTGATGGAACTCCTTAATATTTGTCCCAGGTGAGTATGACTCTGGCGTTGAGTAGCATCTTACCTTCACCATTGATGATGCCACAATACTAGAAAAAAATGTAGGAATTCAACAGTTGGCTTAGTTTTTGGTGTCAGAACAAGGGGATACAATATCTGTCAGCCTGGGGAGACAATATCGACAAACCATGATGCTTTGCCAAAAGGGGTTTGCACTTGTCACCACTTGGCTTCCAGATACTGGCACACTTTATCTTTCCCCATAGTGTCTTTTTTAGGCCAAGCCAAGTTGTCATACCCTCCAACATAACAAAAATCACTCATGACTACGTAAAGGTACTGCTGCTAAATGCTAGGAGTTTAAATAAAAAAAAATGCACTTCCTGGAAGCACTCTTCACCCTGGAGAACACAGACATATATTCAGTCATGGAAACATGGTTCAGAACCATGGAGAGCATCCCGGCTAAATTGGTTTTCATATATTTTGATTCCCCTAAGCTCGGGATAAAACAAAGGGAGGAGTTGTCTCAGTGTTCATAAAGGAAAAGTACACCACACCATTAGATCGGTACAACAGCATGACTCTCTTGAACTGCTTCATAGCCATATAACCATAGGTGCAACCCACTATCATATCCTTGCTATCTACAGGTCCCCTAACAGGAGTCTGGAAAACTACATCTCCTGCCTAAACCTACTGGATTCTCTTAACATTCAGCCTAACACCATACTTATGGGTAACTTCAACTGCACCTCCATAAACTGGGAGACTTATATGACCCATAATTCACTTGCTCAGATGTGTTTGGACTTCATCAATGCAAGCACCCTGGAGCAACTAGTTAGCTCCCCACCTAGAGGTACAATTATCCTAGACCTAGTACTCAGGAGCATGAGGGGGATGCTGCATTTTCTCATGCATTAACTTCCTCCCTGGTAAGATCTGACCACAAAATGATTTACTTTTGTATTAAAACTAACCTAGCACCCCTATCACACTCCAAATCTGTTAAGAACTTTGCTAAAGCCAATTACATCAAACTAAGTGACAGCTTATTAAACTTCCAAGCCCCTACAAACTCAGATGACACTGAGGTCTGCTCTGTGCTGTACCACACAAGCACTGTACAACCACATTCATAGCTGCATAGCAAAGGTAGTACCTGTCCAAGTCAAATTTATGATTACTTACAAAAGTAAACCACCCTGGTGCACCCCTAGCATAAGTAAGCTATTTAGCAAAAGGAAAAAAAATCCTCTCCAAAGCTAAGAAGGAACAGACAAAACTATATCAGAAGACACTCACAAGTCTAATCAAACATATTAGAGAACTGCTCAAATCTGTCAATGTAAGTTATGAGACAAAGATAGCTTCCCAGGTGAAATATAACAGTTGGGCTTTTTTAATTGTGTCTGTAACCTCAGGTGAAATGCTCAGCATTGTGCCGAGTTAATCATGAACTGCAGTACTTGTAACGAGGCTGAAACGATAGCAAACTTGCTGGCTGACAAGTTCGGTTCATATTTCTCTCCCCACCCCTTCACATCCTAACACACCCACAGAATTACCTGCAGCCATTCCCCTACTGGTCTGCACAAAAGACAAAGTCCTTACTGCACTCACTAAAGCCAAAAACACAGCCTCTGTGGGTCCTGACAGCATTCGAGATGCTTCTTAAAACAGATTAAAATAGGGTCTGTCAGGGCCACTAGAAACTCTCTTTAAGCATAGCCTCTGGAAGGGCTTTGGACCAGAGGAATGGAGGACTGCAACACTCCCTTTGCACAAGGGTAGCCCATCAGCTGACCCAGGGAACTACAAACCTATAAGCTTGACCAGTCTTATCTGCAAGGCCATGGAGCTAATTTTCTTGGATTTGGTCAGTAATGACATAGGAAATCTTCAGACACTGGAACAGTCCTAATTTGTCTTTGTCAAAGGGAAGTCTTCCCTGCTAAATCTAGTAGACTTCTTCGAGAAAGTCACCAGGACCATGGATGCAGGTAAACGGTACACACTGCTTATCTAGACCTGGCCAATGCTTTTGACACAGTCCCCCACTATGGGATTATAGTTAAACTTACTGCATTAGGCATAAACCCCTACATCGTCAGATAGAAGGCAAACTGGCTTACTGACATATCCACTTCTGCTAAGAAACCTGTTATTAGCAGTGTCCCACAAGGCTTTGTGTTGAGACCTGTCCTGTTTGGTGTATACTTCTCTGATGTGAAGGCCAGTGTTGGGGACCTCTGGCTCAGCAAGTTCACTGATGACTGTAAGCTGGGAGCAATCACTGAATCCCTAAACAATGTTGATATCCTACAGAAAGGCCTTAAAATGGCAAATGACTGTTGCCAAAACCATGGTCTAAGACTAAATGGTAAAAAATGCATAATCATACCCTTTGGTAAATCAGATAGCCCAACAAATTATAATATTGATAGCACACCCCTAAAATTAGAATAAGTGGTGGAGGACCTAGGAGCACAGTAGCCTAAACTTTGACCACCAGGTAGCTACAGTATTGAGGAAATCCTTCTGTGTGGCTCAACTTGTAAGTAAAGGCATGATATCACGGTCAAATGAAGTCATATTGCCATTTTACTTAGCCCTTATCAGGCCCATAATTGGGTAGCATGCTCCCTTCCTCCCTTCTGCATGTACCTAACCAGGCACTTACACCATTTGGAGTGGCCCCAGGAGTTTCTCACAAAAGAAAATGCAAAGCATAAGACACGTCTTATGCGGACCAACTAAAGGCCATATCCCTTTACTCCATCATATATCATTTATTAAAAGGTGACTTATGCCTGTCCTATTAGGCATGCTGTAATCCAGCCCTGATGAAATGGTTACATTTTGCAAGAAAAATTTTGTGAAGGCTACGGTTTCCATACACCTGAACCTTATTTGTGACTCTAACGGAGCTTGCTGGAGAGACTGATTCATATCCCAAAGGCTACCTAGTCTATGAAATAAATTTCCCATCTTCGTAAAACAAAGCCCGTCCCTTACTGTCTTCAAAAAGAGTTGGATAAATGGATGAGGAACTGTAAATTCATTCCTTGGGTACTTGCTTATGTCCCTTACAGACAGAGGTGGTCTGTAAAATGACTCATGGCTCCAACACCGAAAGACCCATTACCATTCCATATCTGGTGGATTAAGATACAATATTTTCATATCCTGGGTAGTATTGGCTAGGCTTGTAAAGGCTCTTGTGGCATTAGCCTTGTAATCACCTATGAACCTTATTGTTATGGTAAGTACATAACTTTCTTATCCCCAGCCATTCAAAATTCCTCAGGAGGACCTAAGGAATGATATTCTGTGAATAAGGTGGAGCCAGAGGAGGCCTTGGATATCGACTGAACATCCAGCTTATAATGTGACAAAAAAGGGTGGAGACCCAGCCAAGAAGCAGCTGTACAATCCTCATCCATTGGTACTCTAGAAAAAAAGGCTGTAGAAGTAACCACAGCTCATGTCAAATTCCCTTAAGCATGTGAGAAAGGGTCTTGGCTCTCAAGGAATATGCAAACAGAATACAGTCTGACAGCCCCTTGGATAAAGTTATTTTAGAAACAGTGAGCCCTGCTTAGGTTTTGAAAAGGAGACAAATTATCTAGATTTCCTGAAACCTTTTGTATGATCTAAATAAAATCTCAGTTATCTATGAAAGTCCAAACAATACAGAATGTTTTCTCCTTTATTGGAGAAATTAGGAAAGAATACAGGAAGGATAGACTATATATAGTCCTATGGAGATGTGGTGAAAGTGTTCGTCATGGGGCAAACTCGATCTGAGGATTAGGCTGTGGAGCGGGAAGCTTATGGGTAAGGGAGGCAGAGTCAAGTGAGTAGAAGACTTTGGAATTAGCCGGTGTCGAATCCGAGAAGGATCTGAAGTCCCACAGATTGAACCAGACAGAGACCGCACAGATCTATCATTACGGTAAGTACATAACTTTCATTTTTAGCTCTTTGCAGGCTACAGGGTATCCGCATTTTCCATATTTAGACGACTTGCTTATCTTTGCAGAGTCTTTTTTAAAGTGTCAGGAATCTTTCTCTTGGGTGAGAGACCTCTTACACAAGCTGGAATTCCAGGAGAATTATCAGAAGTCTTTATTGACTCCCTCACACAGAATTGTGTTCTTGGGATTTCAACTAGAAACGTCAGTTCAAAGAGTTTTTCTTCCACTGGGAAAACATTGTTTTAATTTAGATTTGTTTCTAAGGTTTTCCACGCAGACTTGGGTCACTGCTTGGGAAAACCTCAATATTTTGGGACTTATGGCATATATGATTCTCATGATACCCCTTTGCAAGACTGCACATGGGAAATATACAGTGGTATCTGAAATCTCTTTTGTCCCAGCACCCTTTATCTTTTCAAATCCCATTTTGGTGGAGACAACATATATCCCTAAGTCCAGGTCTCCCCTTCTCCCTCCCTTTTCCAAAGCAGTCAGTCAGTCACCACAAATGCTTCAGACTTTGCTTTGGGAGCAATTCCAGGAAGGATAAAATTGCAGGTGTTATGGGACACCAAGGACAGATGCAAGCACGTAAATATCTAGGAGATGTTTGCCCTGATGAAGTCACTCAACTCTCTGAACCATCTTTGCCCCCCGGGACCTCTATAAACTGGTTTCAGACAATTAATTTATTTTATTTATTTATTATTTATTTATTTTATTTATTAATGCAACTGCCACCATCCAACCTAATCTTCCTTAGTACATTCCCCTGGGGGGGTTCCCTCTCAGGTTCCTAAGCCCTCAATAACTCTCCTTTAGCTGTGCTCCCACAAGCATTTCCTAAGCTCTCCCATCTCTATTAGCTACTTATTTCATATGATTCAACAATGTAAATATTGTATATAGCTTTCCACTACTAATTTCTATTCTGAAATTGTAAATGTTTAGTGTATCCTCATTTTACTTAAAAGTATGTATATAAGATATCTTCTCACCTAATATCTGAGTGTGCACAGTAAAGAAAATGTATAAACAATAAGTCCACACTCAATGCTTTTCTGCTGATTATGCATATTTTCAAGGTACTTACTTGTAACTGTTTTCATATCATGTAAGACTGACATCCTTCTATTTTTGTATCTAATCTGTATTATGTATCTTGAAGCTTTTCTCTCGGGGCCTCCACTGAAAACGGGTCATTCTGACCCAGTGGACTTCCCCAGTAATCAAACTGGAAATAAAATAAATAAAATAATTTTATTTGTTCTTCAATAACCAGGAAAGTCCGACTGAGCCAATGGTCCATTTTCAGTGGAGACCTGGGAAGAAAAGCTCCACAGCAGATTCAAAGAAATTTAAGCTGTACTTGAGTAACCGTATACAAGGGGAAAAAGCCCTGTGCCCATAGCTGGCCTTAGGCATAGGTCAACTAGCTGGCCACCTAGGGTGCCGCTCTAGCAGGAGCACTTTTCCAGCATTTATTTGTTTAATTTTTGTAGTAAAGAAATGGTTTCTTTAAAACATGCTGAATGAATACAGAAAAAACTGAAGAGTAAGATAGATTGTGAGAAAAATGAAGAAAAAAAGGTAATCTGGATGGTGTAGTGTGACCAAGATGTGGGCGTCAGGTGGTGGTGGGGTGCTGTAGAGCCCTTTTACCTAGTGCAACAGTTGACCAAAGGCCTGACCCTGCATGCACCAGATTAAATATTTTACAATGAGTTGGGGAAAAAGGCTCAACAAAAACACGCACAAAAACATTTTACAGTAGCTGACAAGCAAGCAATAATGCCCAGCAGGGTGTGTGGTACTGTGTAAATAATGCCCGCCCAGGGATCTTATGAGGCCTGACGCCACAGGTGGAGGGCCTCTCCACCCCCGGAGGAGAGTTATTTACACAGTAATACATACACCCTGGAGGGCATTATTGCGCTTAGAGAATGGTCTGCCTGTAAAACTGTTGTGTTTTACTTAGTTATTTTTTTTATTACTATAGTTTTTATATATTTTTGATGTAAAATAGTTCCTCCCCCCAATGTTTCATACTTGCTGTATTACACAGTACATTAGCAGTATGATATCATTAAAGTGAGAGCTTCTTTTGATGTTGGCAAATTACTTCCTGCTAAGACATGGAGGTGTTAATTTAGAGCGAGAAAGGCATAGTTACAGTGAGTAGGTGGTCATGCATCTTTTTTGAGTGTTGTTCATGTACACAGTTCCAGGTGTCAAATAGAACTTTCTTTAGATTGATCTTGAAATTGGAAAGGTTGCTAGTCTGTTTAAAAGATGAGGGGAAAGAGTTTTCCAGGAATGGGCTACTTAGCTGGAACAGAGAGAGACTCTTGCTGATAGGTGTTTTTTGTAGGTAATGAGGAAGTATTTTGTTTCCAAATCAAAGTGGTCTAGTAGGGGTATATGTGTGCAATAAGTCTAGTACGGCTTTGCTTTGTTCTGGTTTGTATATTAATTTGTAGACTAGGAGCACTTGTAGGTAAGTGAGTTGCTTGGGTAATTCAAGCCATTCAAGCAGTTTTAGGGCTAAACAGTGATAGTTTTTTTTTGATTAGTTAGTGGCAAATTTTGCTATTTTATTATGGCACTGGTTTGGTTTATTTTGGATGGAACCTTGAAAGTTAAGCAGTACCAGGAATCTTATAGTAAAGTGGGGAGTAGGAGTTTGATACCACACTGTGGTACCATGATCCTGTGATACCACAGTCATATGGTACATCAGTAAGCAAGGGGAACCATGCCATACATCCTTTTCACAGTAGCCACGTTGGCTTGGTATATAGCTTTACAGCACAATCTTTGTCTAAAGGCATTCGACCTTCTGTCAGAGCAAAACCGTGTCAGACAAGCTGAGCAGGACCAGGGCAGACTGTCATGAATAGAAACTGTATCAGGTGTCTTCCAACATGTAATCCCTCTCTGGGGAGTTCAAGTAGACCTTTTTGCCTCCTCTTTGAACAGTCAACTGGCAGGATTCTATTCACAGACAATATGCAAGAAAGCCTGAAAGACAGATGCCTTTTCTTTGGACAAGAATGTTTCTGTATGCGTTTTCACCCTTTCCACTACTATCCAGGGTACTTCTGAAGATTCTGAAGGAATCCTCCAAGGTCATTATGGTAACTCAGATGTTCATCATGTTTCACTGTTGCAGTCATTACATTTGGGGTAATCTGCTGGCAGGTTGCCCTCAGTCGGCCTGATTAACAAAGTCTTGGGTCCTGCGTCGGTTGCTGTCCCGTCTTCCATGACGTCAGGTCATCAGGGGTATAAAACATGCAGCCAACGCCATTACATCAGTCTTTCTCGCCGTGCGGTGCCCGAAGCAGAAGCAGTCCGTAAGTGCTGGTCAGCCGACTCCTGAAATTTTCGTTTTCGATTTTCAGAACCAAAGTCTTTAACTTAAAGCTAAGTACGCCATTGGGGAAACTTTTTCTTGCTCCTTACCGATGTCAGTAAAAGTTAATAATTGTATTACTTGTGGGAAGCAAATACCTCATAAAGATTTTCATTTGTACTGTATTCCTTGCCTAGGCCCTGACCAATGACGTACCTTGCTGTTGGTTTTGTGCTTTATTTAATCAGCACACTATCCGTCGTCGGTACATTTTTGCTTCAAAATATTTCGGTTCTCTGTTTAATTATCCAGAAATGACATCGATTAGCCATTCGACTACCGGAATACCAAAAAACACAAAGAAAAAGACAGAGACAGGCCATTGAGGTCCAAAACTGCCGACGACGCTTCTCCTAAGCCAGTCGCCAGTTCGCCGGTACTCAGTGAGGCACTTTCGCAGCCGCTGATTCCCGCTACTTCTGATTCGCAGGCCTCTACTGAAACCCATTTGGAGTTCGGTATTTCGCAAGATGCTTCACATATGGAACTCACGGATTTCTCTACCTTGGATGTGTCCGGAGCTGCTGAGCAGGCTTCTGAGGGTGTATTCAGGCCTACAGACTTGCATATTAAACCGACTCCAACTTCAGTGCTAAGGCCTAAATCTCGGTCTATGTCTAAAAACTGATACCCAGGCCACATGTTCAGGCTCCTATGCCTAAAAAGCAAATTATCAAAATGGCTGAAGATTTAATTACTCTAATCAGGGGTAGTCAACCCCCCCCCCCCCCCCCAAGAGGCCTAGGATTGAATTTGACTGTGAATCTTCTGAACAGGACTCTGTTTCTTCTGACTCTACTAATGATCTGGATTTGTCCATACCTACTTATGAGGACTCTGATGCAGAGGAATCCATACCCTCTGCTTCTTCGCCTGAGGATTTCTCTTTTAGGGAAACTTTACATACCTTAAGGGAGCATTTCCACTGGGAAAGTCAGGATTTCTCTGAATCCAAAAAGAGGCTTAGGGATTTCCTCCTTCTTCTTCTTCAGCATAGGCCTTTGGCTGTACCTCCTGTACTAGATATTGTTGATGTGTTTTTGGAATCCAGTATGGCCCTTGATTCCTTGCCTCCAGCCCCTAGCAAACCGGACAGGTACTACAGGGTTCCCGAGTCCCATAAATTCCTTTTCAAAAATCCTGTTGTGGACCCTGAAACCTTTTCTCAGGGGCCCAAGGGCATTAAGGCTTCTACTGCTAAAAATCCTACCCCTTCTGATAGAGACTCCAGGGTACTGGATAGATGGGGTAAAAAGATTTATACTTCTGCAACCTTAGCAATCAGGGCTTTAAACTGTCAATTCCATATGCTAAAATATCAACAGCATATCATGGGACTGCTTAAACAGAAAATTATGTTGATTTCTGACTGTGTGGCGAATAAAGATTTGCAGGATTTATTGCATTCAGCTGAACAAGTTGGAAAACATACTTTGCAATGTGGTTTTGATTCCTTAGAGGCCTCTTGTAGGGGCTGCTGTTACTGGGTCTGTGCTTAGAAGGCATGCTTGGCTTAAGGAGCAATCTCTGTTTGATCATGTTAAAGCAAAACATTTGGATGCTCCTTTACAGCAGGACCGCTTATTTGGCAATAAGGCTGAAGAAGTTCTAAAAAAGATTGAAGATAAAGCTAAATCTATGCGAACTGTGAAAGATTTCTTACAAGTACAACCTCCTAGATTTAGTAGGCACTGGCCTACTAAGAATTGGTCCTTTCCAGCTCCTTCCAGAGCCACTACTGCCAAACCCAGACATTCCAAAACTACCAGGTTTCAGTCCCAAGGGACTTTCAGAACTAAGCAATGGGGTGCTTCCACTTGCAAATCTGGAAACAGCAAGGCACCACCCTATGGTAAACAGTCTCAATGACTTTCCTTTGAAATTACCAAGCACTTACCTCTTAGCCGCCCCTTTGGGGGGAAAACTGGCTCTTCATTCAAGAAACTGACAACTTATAACCCAGGACAAGTGGGTTTTAAATATAGTGTCCCAGGGATACAGATTTCATTTCCACATGCTGCCAACTCCAAACGGGTGACCAGACCTGCCCAAAATCAGTGGGCAGAGGCTCAGAAACAAGTACTTTCCCTCTTCAACATGGGGGCTATTCAACTAGTACCAGAAGAGAAAAAGGGACAAGGGTTCTATTCCAGACTTTTCCTGGTACCCAGAAAAGACCATTCATGGCACCCAATTCTGGACCTGTCTACTCTAAACACCTTTCTGGACATTCCAAAATTCAAGATGCTGACTCTTCACCAGTTACTTCCTATGCTAGGCAAGGATGCCTGGTTGGCATCTCTCTACTTAAAAGAGGTTTACCTGCATATCCCAATCAGGGAATCTTGCAGAAGATTCCTAATCTTCAAAGCAGGCTGCATGCATTATCAGTTCTCTGCACTGCCCTTTGGCTTGTCTACTGCGCTCAGGGTATTTACAAAGTGTCTGGCTCCAGTAATTGCTTTTTGCAAGCAAAGAAATATTCAAATATATCCATACCTGGACAATTGTCTAATTCAGGCAGAAAACCAGGCCATTCTTCTAAAACATCTGGGGTTTGTAACAAAACTTCTAACCTGTCTAGGGTATACCATAAACGAAAAGAAATCTCAACTGGTACCCTCTCAAAAAATTACATTCCTGGGTGCAAGCTTGAATACAACTGCCCAGATGACTTTCCTTATGCTAGAAAAGCAAATTCATTTGGTGACTTACTTCAAACAGGCGGCCACAAAAACTCAGCTATCAGCAAGGCAAATACTGCAAGTCTTGGGGTTCATGGCTTCATGCATTCTTCTAATTCCATATGCAAGACTGCATATGAGGAAACTTCAGTGGTACTTAAAAAGTTTATGGAGTCAACATTGTCACAGCCTGGAAACAATGATTCCTATCATACCTTGCCTGTGCCTAGAGTTCCTATGATGGGCAGAGGCCTGCCACCAAAACAAGGGACTGTTATTCACACCACCCCCTGCCACCCAAACCATAACTACAGATGTATCAGACTATGCATGGGGGGCTCATCTGGCAGGGAAGTGCATTCAGGGCAAATGGAACCCAAATCAAATGCACCTTCATATCAATCAAAAAGAAATACTAGCTGTACAGAATGCACTGACAGCCTTCAAGGACTACCTTCATCCAGGACAATTACTGATAAAGACGGACAACACCACAGTTATGTGGTACATAAACAAGCAGGGGGATACACATTCCTACCTCCTCTGCAGACTAGCCATGGCATTGTGGAACATGGCCTTGAGCTACCAAGTACAACTACAAGCTCAATTCCTGCCAGGAAAGCAGAATGTTCTGGCAGACGGACTAAGCAGAAATCTCATGGAGCCTCACAAATGGAAACTGGAACCACGGATTTTCAACATGTTGACACGCAAATGGGGGAGCCCAAACATAGATCTTTTTGCCTCACCCCAGAACTACCAGTTGGACAAATTTTGCACAAGAATTCATCACAAAAAAGCCTGGAAAGTGGATGCTCTGTCCTTCAGCTGGAAAAAATTGTCAGTCTATGCCTTTCCCCCTCTGTCTTTGCTCTCCAAAGTTCTACTAAAAGTCAAATGGGACAAACCAAAAATGATTTTGATTGCTCCAGACTGGCCTTGCCAACACTGGTACCCACGCCTGCGCAGTGTGTCACACATTTCTCCGTGGCACCTGCCTCAGACACCTTCCTTACTGTCTCAGCAGGAGAACCAAATTCTACACCCTCAGCTCCAAACGTTGAATCTTGCAGCATGGCTAATCACTTAAATTCACCGGTAGCATCCCTCAGCAAACCTGTGTTGGATGTTATTTTGGAGGCGAGAAGACCTAGTACTAGAAAATCTTATGCTGACAAATGGAAAAGATTCTGTGCCTGGAATCAATTTCAAGGGATGAGCACAGCAGTGCCCAGTTTACCTGAGATTTTGCAATACTTAACTGAGATGCTTCATAAGGGCCTGTCTTTTTCTTCCATAAAAATCCATGCCTCAGCCATTTCAGCTCATTACAACAGAACCCCCCCCCTTCTCTCATCCTCTTCTAAAGCAGTAACTCAGAGGGGCCAAAACTTGAGACCACACAGGAGAGCTCCAACCCCTGCCTGGGACCTTAACTTTGTGTTGGAGAAACTCTCTCTACCTCCTTTTGAGCCAGCTGCAACTGCAGACTTAAAATTTCTTTCCTGGAAAACAGCCTTCCTTTTAGCAATCACTTCAGCTAGAAGGATATATGAATTACAGGCCCTTATGACAGTGGAGCCTTTCATCACCTTTCATGCGGACAGGCTGTTACTCGGGACCAATCCATAATTCATGCCCAAGGTGGTATACGGTATGGCTCTTAATCAGTCCATTCATTTGCCAACTTTCTTTCCCAATCCACAGAACAAGGGAGAGCAGATTCTGCATTAATTGGATGTATACAGGAAACTTATATTCTACTTGGACAGGACTAAATCCCGAAGAAAATCTGAACAACTGCTGCTAGCATTTGCTGCAGGGGCAGCGGGGAAGGCTATTTCAAAGCAAACCATTTCTAAATGGATAAGCTATTGCATTCATTTCTGTTAGAAGCACCATGGAAAACCTATCCCCCAGGGTATCAGATCTCATTGCACCAGGGCTGCATCTACTTCAGCAGCCTTTCTCAGAGGTGTTCCTACCAGGGATATTCTAGAAGCTGCTACCTGGAGTTCAGTTCATACTTTCGCCAAGCATTATCACTTAACAATTTTCTCTAAATCCAGAGCTGGCTTTGCCACTGCTATAGTGCAGGGCCTTATAGCTGGTCCTAATGCTGTATAACTCCATCCTCCCATCCTTAGCTTTGGGAATCTAACCAAATGTAATGACTGTAACAGTGAAACACGACGAACATAGTACATTTATGTACATTTACCATAAATGTAGATGTTCAAGTGTATTCACTGTTGCAGTCCTGGTTACCCTCCCTCCAGCCCCCTGTTTTTCTTTTACTATACCTCTTCTTTCTTTTATTATGCTTAAAAGCCTTTTTGGTGTATTTGCATTTGTTTGGAGGTATATTTTTGTGTTTCTTATTATATAGAGATATATATATTTTGCTCCCCATTTGGGGGGCACCTGACATCTGGGGAAGAAAAACTGATGTGTTGGCATCGGCTGCATGTTTTATACCCCTGACGACCTGACGTCATGGAAGAAGGGACAGCAACCGACGCAGGACCCAAGACTTTGTTAATCAGGCCGACTGAGGGCAACCTGCCAGCAGATTAAACCAAATATAATGACTGCAACAGTGAATACACTCGAACATCTACATTTATGGTAAGTCTACACAACTGTACTTTCTGACCTAGGCAACTGTAAATCTGATGTTGTCAATCTTCATCTAATCCTTGACAGTGGGTCTGGTTCCGAACCTCGGAACCAATACGGCTGTTTCCTTCAGCTCGCTCTCTCCAAACTCTCAAGCCAGGCTCTACCCATGATGCTGCTGTCAGAGATTACTTCAGATCTCATTTGCCGCTTTGCAGACATGATGCGTTAATTTCCTTCTCTCGATCCATGGCCTATTTTGTTAGTATTGTCTTAATTACAGACTTCCTTTCCTTGAAAAATTCTAAAGTTCTCTAATCCTTTTATAACTCTTTGTATTATCTACCCGCTCCTCACTTTCTTATTGAAGCTATATTCCTCTTTCTTCTTTACTTATGCCTTTGGTAGACTGTCAAGTACCATCGTTGGTACCCCTTTCCTCTCCTTTATGTACCTTTTAAGGTATTCTTAGATACCATTGTTGGTATTTTCCTACCTATTCAAAAAAAAAAAAATTCTAATTGTATTCCTCTCACTCTGCTCTGTGTCGTGATTGGCTGACAGTTTCTGTCTGCTGTTATGGCTGAACAACAGGAAAAACCTTCTCCTACTAAATCCTCTAAGGGCACCTCCGGGTTTAAGAGGTGTAAAAAATGTGAGGGCAAAATGCCTAACTCAGACAGGCATATACTTTATGCGTTTACTGTCTTGGTAAAATCCATCTCCAAGAAAACTGTTCCGTTTGTCATGGGTTTTCAACCCGAACTTTAACTGAAAGGAAAAATAAGTTAATTTTGAAAGGACTCCTTAAATCCTGATTTGACTAGGCCATTTCTGAGCACAGGATCGAAGCTAGCACTTCCTCATTGTCATCACCCCCTGCTTCTAAGAAAATGCCTTCCTCTGTTCCAAGGTCCTCTGAACCATCAAGGAAAAATGGATATATCTACCTCGGTGCAGAAGAGTTCATCGGCATCAGAGAATTTAACTGGAACTAATTCTAAACTGGCTTCAGAGCCGACACTTCTTCGGCACCCTACTGATGCATCTGTACCGAAGAAATTAAGGTTGCCTCCACTCCCAACAACATCCTTTTCTCCATCTAGAGACCCTTTAAAAGACACTCCCTTCGTGGAAGTGAGACCCCCCTAAATCTCCTTTCCACTGCATCTGTTCTATCTACTAAGAGTCTCTCAGAGTCAGATATAATGAGAATGATGGATAAGCTGCTGGCGGCAAGGGGATTGATCTCGGTTTTGAGCCACGCTGGTGTCAAAACTACTCATCCTGTGACACCCCCATATCCTCCTCCTCCAACTCTTGCTGAGCCTTTGGAGCCCTCAGTCCTGACTCTACTGACTCTGACTGTCTTAGTACTGGTAGCATCTTCATCTCTGGTTTTGAGAACTGCCTTGAGTTCCGCCGAGCTTTCGGCACCGGAGACCTGCTGGGGTCGAGACTCTCCGGTCGGTTCCGTGATGCATGGTACCTTTTCAGCTCCTTCTGAGCCATGCATATCTCTCTGTGCCTCAGCTTGTGTAGCATCGACCCAGGCTTCTGATGTTCTTCGTGTTTCACTGTTGCAGTCCTCACATATGAGTTATCTGGCTCCCGGTAGCCCTCAATTGGCCTGAATACCAGAATCCTTGGTATATGATGTCGGCTGCCGCCGGTTGTAAAACTGATGTCAGAACGTCAGGTATAAAGGGAGGCAGCCAGTGCCATTTCCTCAGTCTTTCTTGAAGTGGAGCCTGAACCAAATGCAATTCGCACTAGTGACGGTCGGCCGTTTACCTTCGTTTTGCTTTCTGACTACCAAGTTGAAGATGCTTTCAGATAAGTACCCCGTTGGGGATCCTGTTTTCTTGCTTTAATGAATGTCAGATAAAGTTAATAACTGTCTTGCCTGTGGAAAACACATTCCACACCATGATTTCCATTCCTATTGTATAACTTGTTTGGGCCTTGAGCACGATGTCCCTAACTGTGATCTCTGTGCTCCCTTTAACCCGCATACCGTACGCCGTAGAGCTATGATTTTGTATAAGCATTTCGAAGTCTGGCCTAAGTTCATCGGTATGGCGTCTTCTGGTCTCCCGACTTCGGATATACCTAGGAAACGCAAAGACAAGGACCGCGACAGTCCTAAGGTTAAATCTGCTGATGGCACACCAGTGAAATTGATCGTCAATAGAGCGGTAGTCACTGAGGCGCTTTCGCAGCTCCTGCAGTCCGCAGATTTTCAGCCGCAAGCCTCTGCTGAGACCTTTACAGAGTCCTCCATGCCGCACGCTATTTCGTCTTCAGACCCTGCACCTGTCGCCGCCTCAGATGGTTCCGGAGCCACTTTGCAGGCACTGGCTTCTGACACCTTTTCTTTTCGACATGAGACCAGAACCAGACCGACTACCTTAGTTCAGACTTCTGCAGTTGCTAGGCCTCCGGAGTCCCTCCAGATTGCTAGTAAACCTTCCAGCCGCAAACCTACTCACAAGCAGGCGTCGACCTCCCCTCCTGTACCTCAGTCCCAGTTGGTAAAGATGGCTGGTGATCTTCTTTCCCTGATCAGAGGCTCTCACCCCCCCCCCCCCTTCAAAGAGGGCTAGGGAATTATCTCCTGATGTTTTGTCTGTCTCAGATTCTGATATTTCCAGTATGTCTGTTGGTGAAGAAGGAAATTCTCAACGTTTTTCTGGCTTTGAGGATTCTGATGCTGAGGACTCTATCCCTTCTGCCTCCCCTTCAGATTTTTCCTCTGTGGATACTTTGAATACCCTTAGGGAGCATTTTAAATGGGAATGTCAGGATTTTCCACAGTCTAAGAAAAGAATCAAGGATTTGCCACAACATAAGCCTCTGGCTATACCTCCAGTTTTGGAAGTTGCGGATGATGTTTTCATGGAACATTCTTTAACTCCTAATTCTTTTCCTTCTGCCCCCAGAAAACTGGATAGGTATTATAGGGTTCCTGAATCTCATCAATTCCTTTTTAAAAACCCTACTGCTGATCCACAAATTATTTCTCAAGGCCCCAAGGGTGTTGAGGCTACTATTACTAAAAACCCTGTGCCTTCTGATAAGGAGTCTAGGGCCTTGGTCAGGTGGGGTAGAAAAGTCTATACCTCTGCAACTCTTGCAAATAGATCCATGAATTGTCTTTTTCACATGCTTAAGTATCAGCAGCATACTTTGTAGGCTATTGGTTGATGTAATGGTTAAAGTGTTTACCTTACAGACACAAGGTGCAGGGTTTGATTCTTACATTAGGTAATTGGCTAGGCTTAAAATGGCCCACAAGGGCTGTTAGCCTAGTACTAATCTATGATTCTATGATTAAGGCTAAACCTGGAGATATTCCTTCCATGACGGAGAACATGATTTACAAGACTTACTGAATTCTGCCACTTTAGTTAATAAGCATTCACTTGATTGTGGTTTTGACACGTTGGAGGCTTCCTGCAGAGCAGCAGCCACTGGTTCTGTAATTAGAAGGCAAGCTTGTCTCAGGGAGCAGCCTCTTTCTGAACCTGTTAAGTCTAAATTGCTGGATGTTCCTTTGCACAAGGACAATATTTTTGGTAATAAGGCTGAGGAGGTACTGAAGATGTTGGAGGATAAGGCAAAATCTATGCAAGCTGTAAAAGATTTCCTTCAGGTTCAGCCTCCTCGGTTTATTAGGCATTATTCTTCCAAGAATTGGTCTTTCCTTGATCCTGGCAAGCAGGGTCGCTCTAGTCCTAGGGATTTCAGATCTTCCAGAGGGCAGGCTTCTGCCCCTTAAAGGGCTAAACAATGGCATTCTTCTTCTCCTAAATCAGGGATTTCTAAGCCATCTTCCCAAAGCAAATATTCTCAGTTACTCCGGCCTTCTTGTACCTATCTCTGCAGGCCCCGGGTTTCCTTTGGGGGGAAGGTTAGCAGGTTCTACCATCACAGGTGACAAATGGGTGCTCAGTATAGTAAACCAAGGTTACAAGTTTTACTTTCACACCTTCCCTGTTTTACAAGGGTACCCAGAACTCCCAGGGCAGAGTTAGAAACTCAGATTTCTTCTTTACTGATTATGGGGACTATAGAGCCAGTTCCTGCAAATCAGGCAGGCCTAGGTTTTTATTCAAGACTTTTTCTGGTACCCAGGATGCCCTATTATGGATCTGTCTATTCTAAACACTTTTCTTGTGATTCCCAAATTCAAGATGCTCAACCTTCAACAGTTACTGCCAGTGCTGGGCAAGGTTTCATGGCTGGTAACTTTGGATCTCAAGGAGGCTTATCTGCACATCCCAATAATGAAAAGTTGCAGGCAGTTCCTTTGCTTTAGGGCTGGGGCGCAACACTTTCAGCTCTCTGCATTGCCCTTTGGCTTATCTATTGCTCCCAGAGTTTTTACCAAGTGCCTAGCTCCAGCCATTGCTTTTTGCAGGCAAATTTATCCTTACCTGGATGACTGTTTCATTCAAGCAAACTCCCCAGAACAATTAGAAAAGGATCTGGATTTTGTGAAGAACACACTCACCTCTTTAGGTTACACTCTCAACGAAAAGAAGTCAAAGTTGGATCCTACATGGGAGATTGTTTTTCTGGGAGTGAATCTGAATACAGCCACCCAGATGGTACTCCTCCCTCAACAGAAGCAAGAAAATCTTTCGGCTTACTTCACGAACTTGGCAAACATGACGCAGCTCTCTGCAAGGCAATTCCTGCAAGCATTGGGGTTCATGGCTTCATGTATTTTGATGATCCCATATGCAAGGCTGCATATGAGAAAACTTCAATGGTACCTCAAGAATCTTTGGTGTCAACACACACAGGATGTAGACTTGATGTCCTTCAAGAATGCAACTGCAGTCATAACATATGGGTTGTCCTGCCTCAGGCAGCCCTCGGTCGGCCGGATTCCAAAGTCTGGGTCCGACGTCGGCTGATGTCGCATTTCTCTCCGACGTCAGAGCGGCTGGAGTATATAAGCATCAGCCGACGCCATTTTCTTCAGTCTTTCTTGCCGCGCGGTGCCCGAAGCAGAAGCAGTTCGCAAGTGCCGGTCGGTCAGCTCCTGTATTCTTCGAATCCGAAGTCATCAAAAAAGCTAAGTACCCCGTTGGGGAACTTTTCTTGCCTCAGCCGATGTCAGAAATTACTGAAAAAGTTAACAATTGTCTGTCTTGTGGTAAACAAATACCTCATAAGGATTTCCACTCTTACTGTCTTCCTTGCCTTGGCCCAGACCACGACGTCTCGGCCTGTGTGTCGCCTGTGCTCGCTTCAATAAGCACACCCTCAGTCGCCGGGCGGAGTTCGCTGAAGACTTTTTTGGCGAAAAATTTGATTATACAATGCCGTCGGAACTTCCGACATCGCAAACTCCCAAGAAACGAAAAGACCGGGACCGACATCCTCAGCCCGCGTCTACCACCGACTCCACGCCAAAACATACCGCAAGTGCTCCGGTTCCCCCTGAGACGGTTTTTCCACCGCTCCGAACCGAAGACACCACATTACCGACGACTCCGATACCGGATACCACTCCGACGCCAGTTATAGATTTTCCTCCGGATACTGAAACCGAGGAAATGCACGAGACCATTGCTGTAGATAAGGTCACTCCTGCACGTGGAGCTGCTAGGCCTCCTATGGCCATGTCTGTTAAGGCCTACACTCGTGCTAAGGCAGCCAGCAAGTCCAAGCACCTTGCTGCTAAAGCCTTTCCTCAGCCTACTCCTGAGACACAAATCATGACTATGGCCACAGACTTAATTTCCATGATTAGAGGTTCACAGGCCCATCCTGAGAGAGGATCCCAGCCTCCTTCTGATAAGAGGCCCCGGGTTGAACCCTCTGACCCTATCCCTTCAGATGAAGATTCTGAGGATTCTGTCCACTCCGATGGCCAGGAAGAGCTCTTCCAGACCTATGAGGACTCGGATGCAGAGGATTCCATCCCCTCGGCCTCCCCTCCTGAGGATATTTCTTTTGGGGAAGTTCTGCATACCATGAGGGAACACTTCAAGTGGCAAGGCCAGGAATATTCTGATTCCAGAAAGCGCCTTCGAACCTTCCTTAGAAAGCCCCAGCACAGGCCCTTAGCTATTCCTCCTGTGCTTGATGTTTTGGATGATCTATATTCTGACTCCAGTGTTACCCCTGATTCTCTTCCTCCTGCTCCAGCCAAGCCAGACAGATATTACAGGGTCCCAGAAACACATTCCCATTTATTCAGGGCCCATGCTGTTGATTTAGAAACTATTTCTCAGGGACCTAAAGGTGTTTCAGCTTCCACCTCTAAAAATCCCTTGCCTTCCAACAGGGAAGCTAGGTCATTAGAGAGATGGGGGAAAAAGGTCTACACCTCCACTACTTTATCTATGAGAGCTCTGAATTGCCTCTTTCATATGTTACAATATCAGGATTACCTGTTAGATGGTTTACAGAAAACATTGGCCTCTCCTGATCCTTTAGACAGGAAGTCTTTGCAGGAAGCTGTACATAATTCTCAGCAAGTCAGCAATCACTTTCTGCAGTGTGGATATGATGCATTGGAAGCTTCATGTAGGGCAGCTATGACAGGGGCAGTCATTCGTAGACATGCATGGTTAAAAGAACAACCTCTACCAGATCATGTTAAGGCAAAACGTCTGGATGCACCCTTGGAAAAGAACAAGCTTTTTGGTGCTAATGCTAAAGATGTGTTAAAGTCCATCGAGGAAAAAGCAAAATCAGTTCAGATGGTCAAAGATTTCCTCCAGGTTCAGCCCCCCAGATTCAGCAGGAATTGGCCTTCAAAAAACTGGTCCTTTCCTAATCCTGAAAAATTTCAAAGGGGTAAAAACAGGCGTGGCCGAGGAAGAGGACAATACAGAGGTCCTTGCAGGGGACGACAATGGCAGCTAGCAAACCAAAGAAGTGACACAGGGGTCTCCCCTGCCCAACAGGCACAATCTCAATGACTTTCCTCTACGTCCACTGACCAAGGAGCAAATAGAAGCTCCCTTGGGTGGAAAATTATCTCTGTTTTCAGACAATTGGCACAGATTGACAAAGGACAAATGGATTTTGGACATTATAGATCAAGGTTACAGGTTCCATTTTCATACCTTACCAAGAAAACAAGGCATGCCAAACCTACCACAAAACCAGAGGGCAGAGGCTATCAAGCAAATTTCTCTGCTTGCTCAGATCAAAGCAATAGAAAGAGTGCCACAACAAGAACAAGGCCAGGGGTTTTACTCAAGACTGTTCCTTGTTCCAAGGAAAGAAACTCAATGGAGACCAATACTGGATTTGTCCGCATTAAACACTTTTCTCATAGTACCAAAGTTCAAAATGCTGACTCTACAGCAACTCCTTCCCATGCTGGGCAAGGGGTCTTGGCTGATTACTCTGGACCTCAAGGAGGCATACCTGCATGTCCCTGTCAGACACAGCTGCAGAAGATACCTCAGATTTCTTGCAGAGCCAGAGCATTATCAATTCTCAGCATTGCCATTTGGCTTATCTACTGCGCCCAGAGTATTCACAAAATGCCTGGCTTCAGTAATTGCTCATTGCAGGCTCCAGGGAATCCAAATTTACCCGCACCTGGACGACTGCCTCATACAAGCGGACGACAAATTGATGTTGACAAAAAACTTGAACTATGTCATACAATTACTTCAGGCTCTGGGATACACAGTCAACTTCCAAAAGTCAAGACTTCAACCATCCCAGCAAATAACCTTCTTAGGAGCCAATCTGGACACAGCCTCTCAAATGGCTTACCTGACAGAAGACAAGCAAGAGAAGTTAACTCATTATTTCAAAGGTTTGGCGAAACTCACCCAGATGACTGCAAGGAGATTCCTACAGGCCCTGGGTTACATGGCATCCTGCATTCTCCTGGTTCTGTTAGCAAGACTACACATGAGAAAGCTTCAATGGTACCTAAAAAGCCTATGGTCTCAGCACAGCAACAACTTAGAGGCAGCCATACCGCTCATTCCATGCCTACAAAAGGAATTCCTATGGTGGGACTTGGTAAGCCAGGCAAACACAGGCATGTCATTCAAAAAACCTCAGATAACACAGACCATGACCACAGACGCCTCAGACCTTGGATGGGGGGCGCACATGGAAGGCAGATGTATACAAGGACAATGGTCTCCAAAGGAAACACATCTGCATATAAACCAAAAGGAAATGCTGGCAGTAATGCATCCCATCGAGGCCTTTCGACAACAACTTCAGCAAGGCCATTTATTGATACGGACAGACAACACCACTGTGATGTGGTATATAAACAAGCAAGGGGGCACCCATTCTTACCCCCTTTGCAGACTGACAATGAATCTTTGGGAAAAATCACTGAGCCTAAACATACAGTTACAATCCCAGTTTGTTCCAGGCAAAGACAATGTGCTGGCGGACAGCCTCAGCAGGAATTTCATAGATCCACACGAGTGGAGGTTACATCCAAAGATCTTCACACAACTCACCTCGACATGGGGCAGGCCAGAAGTAGA
The DNA here is from genome assembly GCF_019279795.1 of Protopterus annectens. Classification (NCBI taxonomy): domain Eukaryota; kingdom Metazoa; phylum Chordata; order Ceratodontiformes; family Protopteridae; genus Protopterus; species Protopterus annectens. The sequence continues at coordinate 28,211,999 of NC_056738.1, read as the reverse complement.
CCTATTTGCCTCTCACCTCAACCATCATCTACAAAAATTCTGTTCAAGGACATACCATCCACAAGCTTGGAAAATAGATGCTCTTTCATTCAACTGGAACTTCCTAAAAATCTATGCATTCCCACCTCTGCCACTGATGACCACATTATTACTAAAGATCAAAGCAGAGAGACCCAAGGGGATCCTAATAGCTCCAGACTGGCCAAGACAACACTGGTACCCACTACTACGGAGCATATGTCACAACAAGAAGTGGGCCCTTCCACAATGGCCCCTACTTTTGACTCAACACAACTTCAAAACAGTGCATCCAAACCTTCAGACACTGCACCTAACAGCCTGGGAGATCCCATGAATAACCTCAATCAATCTCTCTCCAAGGAAGTTCAGCGGATATTAACAGAAGCTCGAAGACCATCCACCAGAAAGGTTTACTTAGCAAAATGGAAGAGATTCAGCATTTGGAATACCAGCAAGGGACATGATGCATCACTATTGAACATCCCACTCATCCTGGAATACTTGGCAGATATGCTACAGAATGGACTCTCATATTCTTCCATAAAGATACATGCTTCAGCTATTTCAGCTAGATATAATACCGATCCACCTGTGTTTTCACACCCTTTGCTAAGGCAATTCCTCAGGGGAATCAAGAATATTAAGCCACCAAGAAAGGCTCCAGTGCCAGCTTGGGACCTCAGCTTTGCCCTAGAAAAACTGACTCTACCTCCTTTTGAGCCAGCAGCTTCAGTGGACTTACAATTTCTCTCATGGAAGACAGCTTTCCTGTTGGCAATTACCTCAGCAAGAAGGGTTTTGGAACTACAGGCCCTAATGGCAATACCACCGTTCATAATCTTTCACAGAGACAGGGTCTCCTTAAGAACCAACCCTACTTTTATGCCAAAGGTGGTATCTAGGGTTATTTTAAATCAAGCTATTCATCTGCCTGCTTTCTTCCCCAATCCTGAGAACAAAGAGGAAAGACTGTTACATACCTCGGGCATTCACAGACAACTTTGCTACTACCTGGACAGAACCAAGACCAGTAGGAAGTCTGATCAACTTTTTGTAGCTTACGCCCCTGGAGTACAAGGAAAAGCAATTTCAAAACAGACTATTTCAAAATGGATTGGACATTGCATCAGATTTTGTTATTCCTTTCATGGGAAGAATGTTCCAGCCAATGTCAGTCCACACTCCACCAGAGCTACAGCCACCTCTACAGCATTCTTAAGAGGGGTGCCTACAAAGGACATTCTAGAAGCTGCTACATGGAGCTCCGTGCATACATTCTCCAAACACTACAATCTCCCTCTATACTCCAGATCCAGAGCAGGTTTTGCTTCGGCAGTCCTGCAGGGTTTGATTGCCACACCATCTCTTTCCTAGAGTATTCTACCCATATGTTATGACTGCAGTTGCATTCTTGAAAGACATAGTACAGTTTTGTACCTACCATAAATGTAGATGTCCGATAGATATGCAACTGCAGTCGGATTTTCCCTCCCTCCATACCCCTCTATGCCTTGGGTCCACTCCTATCCCTGTTTCTCTTAGCTGGGGATATCTGTTATGGTGTATCTGTTTATTGCTTACTTATTTGTCTGGAATCCTGTTTTTGTCTTCCAATTTGATTACAGCCTTCCTTGGAGGGCACCTGGCATCTGGGGCAAGAAACACTGAAGAAAATGGCGTCGGCTGATGCTTATATACTCCAGCCGCTCTGACGTCGGAGAGAAATGTGACATCAGCCGATGTCGGACCCAGACTTTGGAATCCGGCCGACCGAGGGCTGCCTGAGGCAGGACAACCCATATGTTATGACTGCAGTTGCATATCTATCGGACATCTACATTTTATGGTAGGTACAAAACTGTACTATTCTTCCCCTGATTCCCTGTCTACAAATGGAGTTCCTCTGGTGGGTGACAGCCTGTTCTCAGAACAAGGGTCTGCCTTTCCGCCCACCGCCTGCCAGACAGACTCTCACCACAGGCGCCTCAGATGTTGCATGGAGGGCTTATCTGGAAGGCAGGGGCATACAGGGGACTTGGAACAACCAGCAGATTCATCTGCACGTAAACTTAAAAGAATTGATGGCAGTGCAGCAGGCCTTGCTGGCTTTCAAGGACCTACTCTACCCTGGGACTCTGCTGATCAGGACAGACAATACCACAGTCATGTGGTGCATCAACAAACAAGGGGGGACTCACTCTTACCCCTTGTGCAGACAAAGCATAAGACTATGGTCCATAGCATCATCCATGGGCTTACATCTAATAGCCCAGTTTCTCCCAGGGAGGCTAAACTCCTTGGCAGATCATTTGAGCAGACATGTTCTGGATCCTCACGAGTGGCAACTGAACAAGGACATTTTCCATTGCTTCACTCATCATTGGGGCACCCCACAAGTGGATTTTTTCTCCTCTCATACCAATCATCTCCTTCCAACCTTCTGCCAGGGAGTTTCACAAAAAAGCTTGGAGGGTGGACGCATTGTCCTTCCCATGGACACATCTCTCAGTTTATGCCTTCCCTCCTCTGCCTCTTCTTCCCAGAGTGCTGCTAAAGATAAGGGACGAAAAACCAAAGGCTATTCTGATAGCACCAGATTGGCTCAGACAGCATTGGTATCCCCTCCTTCGCAGTCTTTCTCAGGCTCAGCCTTGGCATCTTCCCCTGGTACCAGATCTGTTGGTTCAGGGAGGGGGAAAGTTCCTTCATCCTCATCTTCAAGCTCTTCATTTAACTGCCTGGCTGATGCTTTAAATCTTTCCCAAGAGGTGGTTGAAGTTCTTCATGAGGCCAGGAGGCCTAGCACCAGAAAATCCTATGCAGATAAATGGAAGAGATTTTGCTCTTGGATGATAGCTAAAAGAGAAGACTCTTCTTATCCTTCATTTTCCCTCATTCTTGACTACCTAGCAGGACTGCTTAATGGCGAATTTTCCTTTTCTTCAATCAAAATTCACGCTTCAGCAATTTCATCTCATTGTTCTTTTGAGCAACCCATGTTTTCTCACCCCTTGATGAAACAGTTCCTGAGGGGAGGTGGTAATCTTAGACCTCCCAGAAGAGCTCCTACTCCTGCTTGGGATCTTAATTTTGTCTTGGAAAACTTACTCTGCCTCCCTTTAAACCATCTGCCTCGCAGATTTGAAGTTTCTATCCTGGAAGACTGCTTTCCTTTTAGCTAGTACTTCAGCTAGAAGGGTGTCTGAGCTGCAAGTATTAATGGCAGTAGAATCATTCATTATTTTTCAATCAGATTGAGTTTCTCTGAGAACTAATCCCTCCATCATGCCAAAGGTAGTTTCCAGTTTAACCCTTAACCAGTCTATTCACCTGCCTACATTTTTCAACAATCTCCAAAATAAAGGGGAAAGGATTCTGCACTCTCTTGATGTGCATAGACAGCTGAGATTTTACCTAGACAGGACTAAATCCTTTTGAAAATCTGAACAGTTGTTGGTAAGTTGTGCTCCTGGGGCTCAGGGTAAACCATCTCCAAATGGATTGCTCGTTGTATTTACTTTTGTTACCTGCAGCATGGGAAGGTTCCCTCTCAGGGTATTAGGACCCATTCTACTAGAGCAGCCTCTACCTCTGCAGCCTTTCTGAGAGGTGTACCTACTAAGGACATTCTAGAAGCAGCTACTTGGTCTTCTGTCCATACTTTCACAAAGCATTACAATCTACCTTTGTTTTCTAAAACCAGGGCTGGTTTTGCCTCTGCAGTTTTGCAGGGCCTTCTTACCAACCCTTAATCTGTGATCCTTCCTCCACTCTGTGTCTTTTTCTTGGGCTTTGGGAATCAACCCATATGTGAGGACTGCAACAGTGAAACACGAAGAACATAGTACAGTTGTGTACACTTACCATAAATGTAGATATTTGAGTGTATTCACTGTTGCAGTCCTGGTTTCCCACCCTCCATTCCCCCTTTTTTCCTAAGGTACAGACTATATATATATATTTTTTTTTTGTGTGACGTGTCCAGGGTGCTGCCTTCTTTTGGAGGCTCCTGACAGTTAAGGCAAGAAAACTGAGCAAATGGCGTTGGCTGCCTCCCTTTATACCTGACGTTCTGACATCAGTTTTACAACTGGCGGCAGCCGACGTCATATACCAAGGACTCTAGTATTCGGGCCGACTGAGGGCTACTGGGAACCGGATAACCCATATGTGAGAACTGCAACATTGAATACATTCGAACATCTACATTTATGGTAAGTGTACACAACTGTACTTTCCTGGGGCTGCGTCCTTGGTGTGGGGTGTGACCCCGGTTCCAAAGGAGTCTATTTCGGTTCAGGGCTCCCATCCCTCTATGGGGGGACAGTCATCCAGATTATGGAGAAACCATTGTCTTTTGGAGACTCACAGTCCTTGCCATCCCTGTCAGGACATATTTCTGTATCTCTTCGACCTGACCTACCATCAGTCTCATCCCCAGGACAGAGGGCACAGGTAACACCTACCTTAGTAGTCTCCTCTTCAGATACTTCCCAAGATCATTTCCCCGCGGAAGTCCCTGCAAAAAGAAAGTGCAAGAGGAAGCATTTAGACTCTCCAGAAGAGTCTTTCACTGAAGGCACTGACTTTGCTGAAGGGGAAGGATCCCCCAGGTCACCCCCTGATAATGTTTCCTTCAGGGGCATCCTAGAAATCCTGAAACAGAGGGGTGGCTAGTCCTCCTCCCAGTCTTCCTCGGACAAATCAGTATACCTGGAGGCTTTTCGTGTACAACCCTCTACTTCTTGGATCTCTCTGCCTGCTGACGATCTCATTAAATTGATCGCACAACGAGCGTGGAAGATGCCTGATACCATAGAGCCAGTCCTCAAGAGACTGGATCGAATATTATTAGGCTCTAAGGAGGAATCACATTGGACCAAAGGAATTCCTGTTGATGCCATGGTGGTAGCGCCAGCCACCAGAAAGAAATTTGCAGAGGAATGTCCTACTATCCATCCTCCTAACAAGGAGTCTAGGACTTTGGATAGATTTGGGAAGCACGTTTATGCTTCAGCAACCTTCGCTCTAAGGTCCTTGAATTATATGGCACACTTTACAAGACTACAGAATGGATCTGATCAAGGAGCTCTCGGATACTCTCGAAGGAGCAGTGGCAGAAGGGGTATGGGATAAAGTTACTTCTCAGCTTGCAACCCTAGAAGCAATTTCTAACTCATCTATGAGGCTAGTTGCCCATGCAGCTGAAGGGACGACTAGGGCAGCAGGTTCAGGTATAGCCATCAGAAGGCATTCCTGGATGCACTTGTGTGACTTTGCGGATCCTTTTAAAGGCAGTTGGGGGACATCTTGCTCTGCACCAATCTGCCTGGCAAATATTAATGATGGACAAATGGATGCAGGAAATTATATCCAGAGGTTACAAAATTCCTCTATCACAACTCCCAAAACCCCAGAAAAAACTCCCTGACATGCCACCCAGTCTCAGGGAAGCAGCAGCAGCAGTTCTAGAAATTCAAAGACTGCTAAGCAAAAGAGTCATCCAAAAAGTCCCACCAGACCAGAAAGGATCTGGATTTTATTCAAGATTTTATTTAGTGCCCAAGAAGACAGGAGACTGCAGACCCATCTTGGATCTCAGCAAATTTAACAAGGCAGGTTAGCAAACCAAATTCCAGATGGTCACGTTTCAGTCAATATTTCCATTCTTGGAAAAAGACGAGTGGATGTGCTCTATCGACCTCCAAGATGCTTATTACCACATACAAATGGAAGAGAGCTGCAGGAGGTCTTTGCACTTCTGGCTGGGAGCCAGTCATTTCCAGTTCAGAGCGCTGCAATTTGGACTTACCACAGTGTTTACCAAATGCATGGCAGTGGTAGCAGCTTATCTAAGATTGCAAGAATTTCGAGTATTTCCATTACCTCAACAACTGCCTGCTCACTGCTGCCACCAGGTGTCAGAATGGGCAAGAGATGATGCCATACATCTCTGTACATCTCCAGGAATAACTACATTTTGAAAAGTCCACACTTCAACCCGCTCAACAGCTGGATTTCCTTGGAGCTCACTTAGACACTGTCTCGGGAATTGCATCTCTTCCTCCGGAAAGGCTACAATGTATAAGATCACAGGTCAGTCAATTACTACGCAACAGCAAGGTCCCAGCAAAATTAGTACTTCAAACATTAGACTCCATGGCAGCAGCAATTACTCTAGTTCCGTTGGCGAGATACCACATGAGAATATTGCAATGGCTACTAGAGTCCCAATGGTCCTTATGCACCAATCAATGTCTCAGCCAATTTGGAGTACAAGTCACTGCAAACATGACCTGTTGTGGTGGTTACACTCCAACCAGATATCTCTTGGGTCGTCCTTTCATTCTTCCTCAGCCCCAAGCCATAGTGACTACAGATGCTTCCCAGACTGGGTGGGGGAGGCATTGTCTGGAAAGGGCAGTCTAAGGCACATGGTCCCAATTGAAGGCCAACTTGCACATCAATATACTAGAGATGAGGGCAGTGCTTTTAGCATTGCAAGCATTTCAAGATGTCCTACCTGTAGGAACAGTAGCAATTCAGACAGATAACGTGGCAGTAATCTGGTACATAAACAAGGGGGAACCAAATCTTACCCATTGTGTCAAGAAGCACTCAGAGTTTGGCAATGGGTGATTTCTTCCAACCGTTTTCTCACAGCAATGCACATTCCTGAGAGCTCCAACATAATAGCGGACAAATTAAGTAGAACTATTCTCTTGCCTCACGACTGGTCTCTGAGTCCAGCAGTGGCAAACAACATTTTTCACCACTGGGTCCTACCTTGCTGTGATCTCTTTGCCTCTCCTCTGAACAACAAGTGCAGAAGTTACTTTGACCTAATACCCCTCAGGGGGAGTCACCCAGAGACTCTCTTCTCCAAGACTGGCCTCCCGGTCTGCTATATGCGTTTGCCCCAATTCCTCTCATTTCACAGTTCCTGAAGAAAGCCAAAAGGATGGAAAATTCAGTAATCCTCATTGCCCCCTTCTGGCCTCGACAAGTTTGGTTTCCTTTCCTGTGGCCTCTATTAATTCGGAAACCATGGATTCTGGACCCAGCTCCAGATCTGCTGTCTCACCTGGAGGGCATGGTGCATCCAAATCTTCAAAACCTGAAGCTCACTTGTGTGGCTTCTCCAGTTCCCATGATTGCCAAGCACCCTTCTCTTTCTTCCCCTGTCCGACAAATTATTGTCGCTCATCGCAAATCATCTACAAGGAAATTATACCAAAGTAAATGGGAAAAATGTGCTAGATGAGCTCTGGATAATGTGATAGACCCTTATTCCAGTCCTGTCCACAAAGTGTTAGATTTTCTGGCTTCACTTTACCAGTCAAGTTTCAATGCGTCAACAATTAAAGTACACCTAGCAGCAATTTCAACCTTTCATATAGGACTGGATGGTGCCTCTCTAATGTCATACAAACTGTGTAAAGCATTCCTAAAAGGCATCCTAATGCTAAGACCTCCATTTAAAGAACCTCTTCCCCCTTGGGATCTAACTGTAGTTCTTCGGGTCCTGACTGTGAACCCCTTTGAACCATCAGCAACTTTTGACTTAAAACATCTGTCTTGGAAAAAAAATATTTTTTAGTGGCTAGCACTTTCTCCAGAAGAATCTCAGAAATTCAGGCCCTATCATGTGAACCCCCATACTTAACTTCATAAGGATAGAGTTGCGCTTGAAAGTAATCCATCCTTTTTGCCCAAGGTTGTCTCCAAGACTATTAATCAGACTCTACAGTTACCAGTCTTTTTCCCAAATTTTTCAAACAAGGGAGAATATGCTCTCCACTTACGTGATGTGCACAGACAACTGCATTTTTATCTTCACAGGACTAAAGTTTTTAGAAAATCAAACCAAATTTTTGTGGCATTTTCTTCTCTCCATCTAGGTAATCCAGTTTCTAAAGTTACCTTGTCTAAATGGCTTAGAGACTGCTTCACATTCATTTATTATTCTAAGGGACTCCAGCTCCCAAAAACAGATGTTAAGTTGTCAATCTCGCCTTCATTCTTGCTGGTTGGGATTGGGGCCGATCCTCGGCTCTGACTCGGCCATCTTCTATAGCACGAGAGCTGTTTACTGGCTTGAGGCTACCCCTTATCCCATGATGCCTAGCGCTAGCTACCCAGATCCCGTTTGAAATAGCTAACCGCAGACATAGCTATAGAAAGAATCTCTCCAAAGAAAAGGTCAAGCATACCTGTCCTATTCTCTAAGTCAGTAAAGGAAACAAGCCAGAGAATACTCAGCCAGTGAAACCTTAAGTCCTCTCGGTCCAATAGGATAGGGGGATGGAGGGGGGGGGGACGGAAGAAAGAAGGTGAGATGAAGACAACTAACATAGAACGTTATGGTAGGTACATAACTTCTTTATGTTAAGTTGTCAATCTCGCCTTCATTCTTGCTGGTTGGGACAGCGTCCCTAGCACCTACAATCCTGAGTGACTCATTGGAACAGACTTTTCAGATCAGTGGAACCAAAGTTAGCTCTACTCCTGGAGAACAAATCCAACTTGCAATGAGAAATAAAGGTAAGAGGATTTGCCCACGTACCGGCGGCACAGATAGAGTCCATGGGCAACCTAGACTGGAAGGCTACAGAGGTGGCTAAGGCCCAAGTAGAATGACCCTTCGGTTTGATAGGCAAGTCTTTGTTCCTTAGTTGATAGATAAAGGTAATAATGTGAGACAACCACCTGGATAAGGTCACTTTGGAAACTGGGAGACCCTGTTTGCCTCGAGCATAGGAGAGGAATAGTTGGTCAGACTTTCTAATATCCTTTGTCCTATACAGGTAAAAACGCAATTGTCTATGAACATCCAATTGATGTAACTTGTATTCTGCCTTGTTGGTGTGGTTAGGAGAAAACACAGGTAGGTCTATAGATTGATTCAAATTGTTTTCTGAGCAGACTTTCGGAAGAAAGGCGGGATTAGTCCTCAGAGCAACCCTGTCCTTATGAAATACTAAGTATGGAGGACGGGCACATAGTGCTTGAATTTCAGAGACTCGTCTGGCTGAAGTAATAGCCAGAAAGAGAGTTTTCCAAGACAGGAACTTAATGGAGCAGGACGCTGCAGGTTCAAAGGGGGGCATAATCAAGGATGTTAGTACCAGATTAATGTCCCATGGAGGAGGGGGATCTCTCAATGGGGGGTCTAAGGAGAGTAGTCCCTCTTAGAAAGGCTTTACATAGCTTATGAGGCATAATGTTTGTATTAGACCACCCAACATGAAAATTTGAAATGGCCGCTAATTCAACCCTGATTGTAGCAGAAGCGGACCCCAAATGAGAGTTCTGTTAAGAATTCCAAGATCTCATGGAGAGGGGCTGTGAAGGGATCTATGTCCCTGGCCTCTGCCCAGCAAGAAAAACGTTTCCATTTGCTAGCATAAGTCCTTCTAGTAGCAGACTTATGGGAGGAGACAATAATGTTGCATACTGCCGGGGAAATGCTGGGAAGCCTGGCTAAGGTTGGAAGTGGAGCAACCAAGCTGTAAGCTGGAGTGTTTGAAAAGATTGATGCAACCCTCCTGATTGATGGATCAGTAGGTCTGGAATCGGATCCAGAGTCCAGGGCTGCTCGAGAAGGTAACGGTGCAGGAACGGGAACCATATCTGTCGAGGCCAGTAGGGGACAATGAGGATCATCTTGCAACCCAACGAAATTGCTTTCTGTATGAGTTTTGGTATCAGGGGAAACGGAGGGAAGGCATAAAGAAGTGTCTGGGGCCAATCATGGACTAGAGCATCTCTGGGAGAGTGACCTGGAAGCAGAAGAAGGGAGAAGTAGTTGCTACATTTGGTGTTGAAGGGGGTGGCAAAAAGGTCACAGCAAGGCTGCCTCATTTGCGGAAGATCAGATCCGCAACTACCTGACTTAGAGACCACTCGTGAGGCATGAGAATAGCTCTGCTGAGCCTGTCCGCTATGACATTGGACGTCCCAGGGATGTGCATCGCAGTCAGAAATCGTTGGGAGAAAATCGCCCACTGCCAGAGTCTGAGCGCTTCTCAACATAGGGGGTAGGACCTGGTTCCGCCCTACTTGTTGATGTACCACACCACTGACATGCTGTCCGATTGTATTGCAATGGTCCCAGAAGGGAGAGAGTCCTGAAGAGCTTGCAATGCTAGGAGCACGGCTCTCATTTCTAGGGCGTTTATATGCAGATGGTACTCGTGAGTCTGCCAAGTGCCTTGGACTGTGCTTCCCTGATAATGCCCCCCCCCATCCTATCAGGGAGGCGTTTGTGGTCACCTAAGCAACCGGAGGGGGCTGAATGAAGGGTCTGCCCTGAGTCACTAGAGGGGAGACCATCCACCAGGAAAGGTGTCTTTTGCATGCTTCTGTAATCATGATCATACGAGACATGGGGAGCTGTTGGAAGGACCACTGTGTGAATAGAAGCCACTGAAGGATTCTCATGTGAAAACGGGCCAGGGGTATCAGAAGAATTGCAACTGCCATATAGCCTAGAGTTTGAAGGGACATACCTGACTTTGTACCATTTTGCATTGCATGAGGAATTGAACTTGCTGGCGAATTGTAGACACCCTGTCCGAAGGTATCTTTGTGCACATGCTCCTTATGTCTAAGTCTGCTCCTATATAAGTAATAGATTGACAGGGCAACAAGGCAGATTTTTCAAAATTTATAGTAATGCCAAGCTGAGAGCAAATTGAAATTGTGTAGTCCCTGGCTTGAAGAAGTTGATGCCTGGTAGTAGCAGTGAGGAGCCAGTCGTCTAGGTATGGAAACACCTGGAATCCTTGACGCCTCAGGTGAGCAGTGACCACTGCCATACATTTGGTGAACACCCTGGGGGCTGTGGTGAGACCAAAGGGCAGAGCTCTGAACTGGTAATGACTGGCTCCCTGTCGGAAGCGAAGGTACCTCCTGGAGCATCTGTCCATCTTGATATGATAGTATGCATCCTGCAGATCTATGGAGCACATCCAATTGTCCTGACCCAGAAAGGGTAGAATGGACTGTAGTGTGACCATCTGAAACTTTGTTCTTTGAACAGACTTGTTCAGTCTGCCGAGATCCAAAATAGGTCACCAGTCCCCTGTCTTTTTTGGTACCAAAAAGAACCTTGAGTAAGTTCCGGATCCGTGTTGGTCTGCCGGGACTTTCTGGATGGCACTTTTTTCTAGCAGTTTTGAAACTTCTATAACTGCTTGGTCCCTCAGATTGGGTGGAACATCTGGGGGGGACTTGTGTGACAGTAAAGGGGGTTGAAAGAATGGGATTCTGCAACCTTCGGATATGATTGAATTTACCCATTGGTCTTGCGTTAGGTTTAGCCAGGCCTTTGGGTACATTAAAAGTCTTCCCCCGACTGCCTCCAGAGGCAGACAGTCGGGCAACACTTCAGAGATGTTGGAAGGGCTTGTCAGAGAAAGATTCTCTGCTGCCCTGTTTCTATGGACCCCCTCTGCCATGAGGGCGGCATCTGTTGTTGTTATGTCCTCCTCTGCCCCTGGAGGAAAAATCACCACGTGTGTCAGGCGAAGCTCCCTGGATTTCCGAAACCACATTTTCCCACTCTTCTGACCCTTGGGGTATGGTCTGGAAGGAGTGGAAAAACGGACTCCCACGGCAGAGAGAGTTTTGCCTTCCTGCTCACACCTAGTGAGAGTGTCTTTAACCTGTGGTCCAAAAAGAAAGGAACCGTCAAAGGGAGTGTTGGTGAATGGTGCTCTAAAGGGTTCCGCAAAGTTACACAGCCGCATCCATGCATGTCTCCGAAGTGGCGCGCCTGTGTCTGCGGCTCTACTCACCATCGGCTGCGTAGGAAATGAGCCTCATGGAGGAGTTGACTACTGAGTTAAGGGTTGCCAGCTGAGAAGCCACTTTAGCCTGAGGCCCTTCAGCTGATGGATCCTGAAGGGTATCTCCAAGCTCTTTCAGGAGATCCCTCTGAAGCCTGGTGAAATGGCATAAGTAATTCAGTGACCTCATGGAGAAGGTCGCTGAAGCAAACATTCACTTCCCATATCTGTCCATAGTCCTGGACTCCTTGCTAGGAGGATGGACAGAGGAAGAAGTTTCTGCTAACTCCTTTTTAGTGGCTGCTGCTACCACCATGGCATCCACGGGAACACCCTTAGTAAGGAACTGTCTGTCTGGGGGAGCAGTGATAAACTTGCTTGGCCTCCTCAGGGTTGGTTCCACTGTATCCGGTGCTGGCCAAGCCCTTTGAGCCACCACTGACATTAGTGGATCGAAGGGTGGAGAAACCCAGGAGGTGGAAGGTCGGGAACCGAAAGCATCCAGGAATACGGATTCATCCTTGGTAGGGGCTAGGGTATTCCAGTTCCCCCTCTGCTTAAGCATCTCTAGGATGTCTGAGAAGGAAACATCTTCAGAGGGGGATCTCGGGGACCCTTCTGATTCACCCAAATCCGTATCCGAAATGACATAGACTCGGGGGAGTCATTGTGCTTCCTCTTGCACTTCTTCTTCCGAGGGAGCTCCTCTGAATGATCAGGGGAGGCCTCGGAAGAAGAGGAAACACCCAATGGGGTGCCCTGGAGCACTGGTTCCCCACGCTTGGGGTCTGGAGGAGGACAGAGGTCGATGCAGGCACTACAGGGGATGGAGCCAGTGGGGTGAAAGGTGGAGCTGACTGGAAGGCCAGCACACTCCTCATGACATTGAAGGCGTCCCTGCCATGATGCAGAGAAGGCTTCGGCTCCGGTGAGACCGGAATCCTCCTCCGCATCGAGGGAGACGGCTCCGAGGCCGATGTCGGAGCCGAGCTCATCTGCGCCGACGCTCCGAGAGGGAGAGCAGGGTCGGACAAGGGTCCAATGCCACTCGCCCCCTCAGAGCCGACGAGGGAGTCTCGGCACCCAGATCCCTCGACAGAAGGCATCATCGATGGGATTGGAGCCGACGACGGATCCAAAGGAGAAATTGTTATCGGAGCTGACGGTTCCACGACTCAAACCCCAATAAACTCCGGCTCCAAGCTCAATGGAGTCGGAGGAGGACCATTGACAGAAATGGACGGAGCCAACACCTGATGAGGAGGGTTGGACAACATTTTGGTCAGTGTCTGCGACTTCAACAACCTACTGACCACTCTCTCCATGTCGTGGTCCGAGAGCCTAGAGGACCGAGAAGAGTGTGAAGATCTATGACTGCGGTCACTCTGCAAAAGGGGAGACCGAGGAGCTGAATGAATGGACTCTAGCGAAGGAGACCTCGGCCTTTTTTGTGTCCTTGATGGCTCCGAGGGTACTAGTGGAGCCGACGAGGAAGCAATCTTCTCGGTTCCAGCCGGGACCAAAGAGGTAGTAGGCAAGGCCTGGGCCAAAGATGGCTCTGAGCTGGGAGCCGACGATTTGGCAGGTTTGGGGGATTTCACTGGCTGAGCCTTGGCCGGTGAATCCTGAGGCTTGAGAAGACCCCTCAAAATAAGTTTGTCCTTGCGCTCCTGCAGAACTCTTGGGCTAAATGCATGGCAGATAGAACAAGAGTCCTGCAGGTGCACTGCGCCTAGGCAATAGACACAAGAAGTGTGCCCATCTGTCAGAGACATCTTCTGACAGCATGAGTCACACTTCCTGAATCCCGACACTTTGGATTCCTTAGACATATCTAGTAAAAGGAGAAATCACAACTCTAAACTACTTTTGGCCAACAGGCCAGCAACACTAAAAACTGAAATAGACACTACCACAAAAAACACAATATAAGGTAGATTTTTTTTTTTTAAGACTAGGAAGCCTCTAACTCAAACGGCTACCTAACTGAAGACTACATGCTACTACAGAGGGGAAAAAGAGGGGGGGACTCTCTAATTTAGTTCTAAGGGGAAAACTACAAAACACTAAATACACTAAACTAAATCTACAAGATATCACCTATTAATAGCAACAATTACTATACAAAAAGCCCTAATCTGACAAAAAAAAGGCAAATTAATAAAGTTATACAAGCCTGAGCTAGTAACCAGGAACCTCGCAGCTGAAGCGGCTCCGATCCCAACCAGCAAGAAAGAAGGCGAGATGAAGACAACTAACATGGAACGTTATGGTAGGTACATAACTTCTTTTTCAAGCCCATTCTACAAGAGCAGTAGCTACGTCTGCAGTCTTCCATGCCAGAGCTTCTTTAGATGACGTTTGTGCAGCAACCACTTGGTCTTCTCATTATACTTTTATCACTCATTACAGATTGGATCAGGTCTCAAGGGGGATGAACATCCTTTGGCTCTATAATGCTTAGGAATATTCTTCTGTGAGACCTCCTGAGGCTAAAGTAGCTGGGGTCTGTGAGGACTATGTCCCACTTTCAAGGATTGGGTGAAAATTTACAACATCAGATAAGAAGTTATGTCTTACCATAACGTTCCATCTGTGTTGCCGATCTTCACCAATCCTTGACATCCCTACCCTCCTTCCCCCATCCTGAGTCTTTAAAAAGACCAAATTTAGTGCTTGGCTAGTTTCCCTTTAAAGACTCATATTTTCCTCAATTAATCTGACTATCATGTATCCATGACCTTTCACGTCTGACTGCCACTTCTTGGCAAACTTGATTTGAGGTAATCTCTGAGAGGAGCATCATGTGTAGAACCTGGCTCGAGAGTATGGAGAGTGTGAGCTGAAGTAAACAGCTGTCTCAGTTTCGAGTTTCGGAATCGAACCCCCTGTCAAGGATTGGTGAAGATCGACAACACAGATGGAATGTTATGGTAAGACATAACTTCTTTTTCTCCCCTCTTTTGGAAATAGCCGAGGCAATTACCACAAGCTTCCTCATTGACAAGATTTACTCAGACAAGAACAGGGACGTACAATGCACTCTGACATTAGTCATTTTCATTTGACTGCATAGATGATTATTTATATTTATTTATTTAGTTGACATTTGTTTATTTTGAAGGTCTTACAGGGCTAAAAAGTACACATTTTCAGCAGAGGCCCGGAGAGAAAAGCTCCACAATCACAATCTTTCAAAAATCAATTGCAGATATTTTAAATCACAAAATATCATGTAACACTAGAAAACATAGGCATGAAAAAATGTAATGAGAAAAACATAGAATATATGTTTCATAGTAGAGTGCAGTGAAAAACAATAATATGAGTTGGAGAAAATATGTGAGGCAAAACTCATCAGTCATATTATTTGTTATATAGATTATTATGCAATAAATGAGAAATGAGACAATTCTAATAAGATATTTAAAATATATATTAGAGATTACGTGATTATAGGCAGTGGGGGAAATTGAGTGATGTCTAAGTATGAGAGAGGGTGTTCATGTTACCGTTAAAGAAGGGATTAAGGATGGATAGAAACCAGGATTAGAAGAAGAGTGTAGGGTAGGGTAGGGTGTCTTCCGGTAGCTTAGGTGAGTAGGGAGAAAGAGACAGAGCTAGAGGAAAGGTATGCAGAGAGAAAGTGGATATGGTAAGGTAGTGGGGAAAATGAAAGAAATGAGTGAAGTAGAATGTTAGAGAATTTGTGAGGTGTGACTTAGTCTGAAGGGGGTGAGTGAAGTATAGCAAGTAAGTTCAGCCAGAATTGGCTCAGGAGCAGGTCCATAATTTTTTAAGTATTCTTTTCAGGAATATACAAATATAGCTTTTTCCAGGGTATTTATTTGGTTAATTTATGGTGAGAAGTTTTCTTCTGATCTGAGCGCTGTATTTACGGAAATATATGTTGATTAAAGGGGTAAGAGATGGGCAAGTCAGTGGTTTGTGTGTGATTTTATGTATTGTTATAAGTGGAATGTAGCAAAAGTAGAAGAGGAGTTCTGGCCAGCTGCGGGTATGCAGCACTTTACAGTTATGGGTAAGGGAGGATGAATTAGGAGCAAACTTGGCAATTTTTGTTGTAGCAGCTTTCAAGTTTATTTTTATGGATGATTGTAAATCTGTTAGAATTGCGGCTGCATTGAGTAGAGAAGACAAAAGGTTTTGGCTAGGGTAATCTTTGTAGGTGTCCTCAGAAAATGTTTGCTTCTGTATAGCATGCCTAGTTTTCAATGGGTTTTCTTGATATTGCTTTGGATGTGGAGGGCAGATTTAAAATTATCATTTATTATGACTCCTAGTAGTTTGGTATGGTGAACTAATTCAATTTCGGTGCCATTTGCCAAAACAGTTTTGAAAGATGCTTTGTTAAGGCTGTGAGTTTTTGGGGTAAAGAGGATGTTTTTTGTGTGTGTGTGTGTGTGTGTGTGTGTGGGGGGGTTGAGTAAGAGTTGGTCTTTTGTAAGCCAAGTTTCAATGGAGATGACAGCCTGTTGAGTGACTTCTTGGAGGTGAGTTAAGGTGTTTGAAGAGGAAGTGATGATAGTGTCATCTGCTTATTAAATCAGGCTGCTTTAACAAGAAGATAAATGTAGGATATTGATAAAAATATTGAATAGTAGAGGGCCAGGGATGGATCTTTGTGGGACGCTTGTGGAACTGGGAAGGTGTGTAGAGATGGACCCTTGCCATTTTACAGCTTATTGCTTGTTGACAAGGTAGCTAAAGAACAGTTGAATAAATGGAGAAGATATACCCAGGGCGAAGAGTTGATTGATGAATTTAGTGTGAGAGACCATGTCAAAAACTTTTGATTGTAAAATACTGCAGACACAAGTTTCTTTGAGTTGCAAGTTTTATTGACAGTATTTGTAAATGATAGTAATGTGGTGGAAGTGCTGTGGTCCAGCTGAAATCTGTGTTGCATATTGGTGATTATCGTATTTTGTAAGAGATGGTGGTGAAATTGTTTGATGTTATACATCTTTCAAGATTTTAGAGGAGGATAACAAGCTGTGGGATGGAAATTTGTAATGTCAGTGGAATTATCTCCTTTATGTAAGCAGATAATGTGTGCTATTTTCCATAAGTTAGTGGCACAGGTTTCTGTAATTAGTTTATTAATAAGAATGCTGATTGGGTGTGCTGTTGCATCTGTAGCTAGATTTAGTTATTCTGGGGAAGGTTGCCAGCTGAAGAGAAATAAGGTTTTAGTTTATGTAAAAGCTGTTTTTATGAGAGTTATGTAAAAAGAATATATATATATATATATATATATATATATATATATGTGTGTGTGTGTGTGTGTGTGTGTATGTGTATATGTAATACACATAAATATATATAAAAATATAGAAAGTGGTTAAAAGGTAAAGTGGGTGGCTCTGTCTGTGTGTATCGGAGAGGTTGCACTTAGGTGAATTTGTGAAGGAGGCATGCTAGATGTCTATGGTATGTTAGAATCTTCCAAGGTGAGGACTGCTTCCAGTGAGTGTAGTTTCTGGTTTAGACTCTTAGCGTTTAACAGCATAACCTTGAGGTTGTTTTTAGAGGGTATTTTTACATCAGGAGTTTTGTTGTTGTGACAGTGCCTAAAAAGGCACTATGGGGATGGCAAGGGCTTCAGCCAGTAACCGAAATCCGAGGCGTGACAGATGAATACATTCTCTGGCAAAGCATCGAGGTCTGTCAGACATGTCATCCCAGGCTGACAGATATTTGATCCACTTTGAATGACACCAGAAAATAAGCCAATTGTTGAAGTCAATCATATTGTGTTTGTACTACGGTATCATTCTAGGCAAAGGTAAAATGCTTGTTAAAGCTAGGGACATACCTGCCTAAGACACATAATCAGAGAGCTCAGTCATGTCTCTCTTCTTATAGTCTAGTGAGGTATGTCTCAAGTCATTCACACCAACATGAACTGTGACGGAGTCATAACACTGCCTGTTGTTGACAGACATGAGTGCGTGTGTGATGTGGAGGATCTGACACCTGATGGACAGCTGACCATGACTTTTTCATTATCCAACCTGGTGAGAGGGGCATCCTCCGCTTTCAATACAGTCTCACATTAAAATGTTCTTGAAAGGGATTATTGCATTAGAGGTCACCAAGTAAACTAACAGCCCATCCTTGCGCTCTTAATTTTGTGTTGGAAAAGCTAACATTTTCTCTAATTGAAGTAGCTATTCTGGCTGACTTGAGGTTCATAACATGTAAAACAGTTTTTCTGAGTGTTGTGACCTATGTGAGAAATGTATCTGAGTTGCAAGCTGTTACTGTGAATCAGCCCTACTTCATTTCCCATAGGGACAGGGGTTTTCCTTGAGAACTAATCCTTCTTTTATGCCTAAAGTGGCATCCGAGTTTACTTTAAACCAAACTCTCCATCTTTTCATTTTCTTTACTGAATCTAAAAATGAGGGAGAAAGGATACTCTATACCTTGGCTGTCCACAGATAACTCGGGTACTATCTTGAGAGAAATGTATGTCATAGCTATCCAGATCAATTGTTTATTTCTTATGAAGGTAAGAAAAAGGGTCAAGGCCCTCTCTACCAGGGCTTTGGCTTCATCTGTTGCTTTTTAAAAAGGGTTCTCTTCTAGAAATAATCTAGAAGCTGCTACTTGGTCCTCTCTACATACTTTTAGAAAGTGCTATAAGTTTTGCTAGGACCATTCTCCAGGAGTTCCTGGACTCTTCTCCTTCCACCTCCCGAAAGTAGTTAACTGTGGCAGTCTCCCCATATAGCTAAGGATACTGCAGCAGTGTTAAGTATGATGAACATAGTACAGTTGTGTAAGTTGAACTTAAAATAAGAGTAGATGTTCAAATGATCACTGCTGCAGTAGCTGCTCTCCTCCCTCCTCCCCCTTGTTTTTTTGTGTGTTTTTTTATGCCAGGATGTGGGCATTTATGTTCTGCTTTTTTAGCATAGTCCTTTCAGGGCTCAGCATCCCTCTTTCTTCTGGCAGGAAAGGTCTGAAGGGCTTCACGTCCAAACTTGTCTTTTAGTCAGCCCCTTGACAGTTTACGTGTGTGGAAGGTGCCCTGAAGCTGTGGAAGCTGGCCACCTTTATATCTGTGGCAGGATATTACCCATATAACTAAGGCTACTGCAGCACTGATCATTTAAACATTTACTGTTAGTGTAAGTTCAACTTGTACAGCTGTACTTTCTTTTTTAAAACTGTCATCACTCCTCCTCCTGAACGTAATTCTGCATGTATTGTTCCTACAATTTCAATTCACAGTGCTCTATTCTCGGTCCCATCCTCTTTAACATTTTCACCAACATCCTCTATACATCCACACAAAAGGCCACCCTAAAACAATACACAGAAAATTTTACTCCCATTTGCTTATCTGACAACATGATAACCCTCCAGAAAATTACTCAGGAAGCTTTAACAGCCGCTGAAACATGGCTTCATCACTCACAACTCACACTCAACCCAAAAAAAGACCAAAATACTGCTTTTCCCCCCAAATCCCTTTCTCATGAAAAAAAGAGAAAGTAGTTAACTGTGGCAGTCTCCCCATATAGCTAAGGATACTGCAGCAGTGTTAAGTATGATGAACATAGTACAGTTGTGTAAGTTGAACTTAAAATAAGAGTAGATGTTCAAATGATCACTGCTGCAGTAGCTGCTCTCCTCCCTCCTCCCCCTTGTTTTTTTGTGTGTTTTTTTATGCCAGGATGTGGGCATTTATGTTCTGCTTTTTTAGCATAGTCCTTTCAGGGCTCAGCATCCCTCTTTCTTCTGGCAGGAAAGGTCTGAAGGGCTTCACGTCCAAACTTGTCTTTTAGTCAGCCCCTTGACAGTTTACGTGTGTGGAAGGTGCCCTGAAGCTGTGGAAGCTGGCCACCTTTATATCTGTGGCAGGATATTACCCATATAACTAAGGCTACTGCAGCACTGATCATTTAAACATTTACTGTTAGTGTAAGTTCAACTTGTACAGCTGTACTTTCTTTTTTAAAACTGTCATCACTCCTCCTCCTGAACGTAATTCTGCATGTATTGTTCCTACAATTTCAATTCACAGTGCTCTATTCTCGGTCCCATCCTCTTTAACATTTTCACCAACATCCTCTATACATCCACACAAAAGGCCACCCTAAAACAATACACAGAAAATTTTACTCCCATTTGCTTATCTGACAACATGATAACCCTCCAGAAAATTACTCAGGAAGCTTTAACAGCCGCTGAAACATGGCTTCATCACTCACAACTCACACTCAACCCAAAAAAAGACCAAAATACTGCTTTTCCCCCCAAATCCCTTTCTCATGAAAAAAAGAGATTTAAAGTTCTGTCTCTTGATAATACAACCATTGAAGTCACCTCTCATAACAAATTATTAGGGGGTCGTAGTGGATGATAAGCTTACATTCAACTTGTATATATAAAATTGCAAAAGAAAAAAAAACATAAAAACTAGGGATGCTTTACAGAGCCAAAAAATCTGACTGATGCAACTAGAACTACACGTGACATTACTCATCTCTTCCCCACACTTCTTTATCCCAGTCCTATACTTAGAAACCTTCAGACTTCACAAAAATTGAAACTTGAACAATGCTATAACAGAGTTGTTAGATTTGCAACAAATACCACTTTCAAAACTCTTGACTGTATGGCACTAAAATGTCTGAATGGGTTAGAGCTGCCTCATCAATTAACATATACACAGCTTCTTACTACCTATAAAATTATCCGGCATCCATCTTCCTGTCCAGCAGTAAAAACAATCTACACTATGTTCTAGTTGGTCATTGCGATTCACTGACCAAAAACTTCTCTCTGCCTACAAACCTGTCAAATCTGTTGGGCATTGTCTGTACTTGTACAAGATTGATAAGGCCTGGAACTCCTTACCTGTATCCATCAAGTCAGTACCCTCCCTCACATCTTTCCAAACCACTCTGAAAGACTTCCAAGCCAAAATGTTGCTTTGTTCTTGCTCAAAATCCATGATAAACTATATCTGTAACAACGTTATGTCACCATTTAATAAGCACTAAGCGCTTTTTGCCATTAACATGCAGAGGCTTCTTCGGAGTAAGAAACACACTGTCAAACACACCTTAAATACCCTTAGACCAGTTAATAAACCAAAATGTCTTTTTCTGAATTTATCAGGTATAAGGTAATAACATCTTAAAATAAAGCCAGCTTTTCTTGATTACCATACTAATGATATCATCGAATTTCTGAGTACCTTGGCTCTAAATGTAAAGCAAGTAAAAGGGAAAAAGGACATCCTTGCCTCATTCCATTGTTAAAACAGAACTTATCAGAGGGGAACCCACCCAATTTAATTTGTTCTTCTGATCCTTCATATATACTCCTGTAGTGTCAGGGAATGCTAATGATTTCATTGTCCTACTCAGATTAATCCCAGCTTACTCTTTCAAATGCTTTCTTGCATCAAGACTCGTCAACAGCTGTGGTATTTTCTTCCATTCTGCTTCTCCCTGAATCATTATTTTTCTGTTAATGTTGTCAAATTTGTGCCTCCCCTCCACAAAACCACATTGATCTATTTCTATAAATTTTGACAACATATTTGCCACTTTTTATAATCATAGTTTATATGAAGCTGAGTCTGATGGGTCTTTACTATTTTTGGGTAATACATCCACCACAGCTTTCTTCCAAGATGTTGGTGCTTCCCCTCATTTTAAAATACTGTTAAAATTGTCCATATCTTTTTCACTTTCTTCCAAACTTACACAAGAATATCATCTGTTCCTGGACACTTTCTTGCAGATTGATTATACATCACATTTAATTATTGAGCCCCATCTACCTCTAACTTTGGCATAATTAAGTGTTCCATAAATATGTCCAATGATCCATTAATCTCCACAGTCCTCTGCTTTATTTAAATTTTCATAACATTTACAAAATATCTCTATTACATCTATAGCATTGCTGGTTGTTTTTCCTTGTTATAATTTCCTTAAGTTTAGCAATGACCCTTGACTAAGTCATTATGCTCAAAGATTTTATCCTCTGGAGTTTTCAGAAAATAGTTGCTTAACAGCAGTCTTTCTAAGGTTATGCATGATATCCAAACTCTTATTGTTTTCTTTAGCAGTCTGCAGTTGTGCCTGTTCTTGTTCTGTGAGATTCCCCTTAATCTTCTATACTATTAAACATTGTCACCCCACCAAGTAATTTGTATTACTTCTTAAGCATATCAATTTCTGTTTTATTTCTACCCTATTTTTTAAAATCCATTTTCATTTTATCCCACTCCCTAGCTATCACTTCCAGTTCCTATTAATGAATTCATGTTTTCCATACCAAATATTTTCATAAATTACTTTAGAAATATACCCTCTTTTGTTATATTTTTCCTTCCATTATATACTCCCTTATACAGCCTCACTCTTGCAAATCAAGTTCCATTCTCCATCTATAAGTAAAATTCCCTGCTGAAAGCTGATAATGACTCCCAAAATGTTCTTAAGTTCCATAGTAGCAGTTTTTGGTGGAATATAAATACATGCCAATGTAATCCCCTCCCTTGCTAATAGCCCCTTACTACCACAAATCTACAATTATCTTTTTTTTTCTTATATCACTATTGGAGCGCCTCTAGCAGTCAGTATTACTAGTCTTCTTTTTCTGATATTCTGATGAATATCTATCCCAAAATCCTTTCTTTGTCAAACTCACATTTATTTCCAGATATGTTTCTTTTAGCATTAAACAAAGTCAACCAAAGCACTCAGGAATCCAGTATACAAACACAGCTCCACGAAGTAAGTTAGCCTAACTTACTTCGTGGAGCTGTGTTTGTATATTGGATTCCTGAGTGCTTTGGTTGACTTTGTTTATTGGTGATTTTTCAAGGCACTTTCCTCCTTGTTTTGGACATTGGTTTTCTTTTAGCATTGCTGTTTGCACTATAGAGATAGATAATGTTGTGGAATATAACAGAGGAAGAATGTGTAATACATTTTGAAGAAGTGGAGTTAAATATTGAGGAAAAAGATGTTAATCATGACGAGAATAGGTATGAAACACTGGAAAATGAAGAACTGTCAGTAGGAGTGTAGTTCCCACTGTATTTATTGTAGAAGTAATAGACTGTAGTTTTTCATTACACCACAAGGTGGAGCTCTTATCAGGAATATAAAAGACAATTTCAAAAGTGAAAGAGGAGACTGAGAGACTAGCTAAAGGAGGGAATACTGAAACAGAGAGCTGAAGGGAAAAAGGGCCTTGCAGCATGACTGGATTTTCTTTTCTAGTGCTTTGGGACAGGGAAGTGAATTAGCATATTGTGTCTGCCTTTTGCTGAAGTCCTGGATGATGGTATTCAGAAGAATCAGGAGAGAAGTCTGAAACTAGTAGTTCCACGCCTGCATCTGATTCAGCAAGAAAAGGAGTTGCTTTGGGCCTAGTACAGAGAAGCCATAGATGATCACCAGAGTTCTGGCATGTGATTTTTCTACTTTTCACATCAGAGGAACCACAGTGCCTGGTCACTAGGATATTCTGTACAAAGTGGTGAGTGGCTCTGGCCGTCATGTTATATTTTTATAAGATTGTGGATCCCCCCCCCCCCAAATGCTTTGTGGATTACAAATAACTGGGATATATATGAGCTCCAACTTGGGCCCCATCATGCTGGCAACAAGACTGTAAGTAGTCATTGGCCATTGAACAGGATATAATAGAGTGTTTCATAGTTGGTTTGTTTAGAATTGAAGAAGGGGGTTGAGGGTGTTAGTACTGCTCAATGACATTGCATTTTCTCATATTTGTACTGTTGAATTATAAATCTTCATTGTTCAGTGACATTGCATTTTGCTCGTGTTAGGACTGCTGCCTTCAAGAATTTTCCTGCTTAATGACAGTGCATTTTTGTATATCTGCATTGTTGTATTATAACTCTTTTATTGCTTAATGACATTGCATTTTTTTCCTGTGTTTGTATTGCTGCATTATAAAGCTTTACTGCTCATTGATATTGCTGCCTTTGTGCATGTTTGAATGTCAAAACCTTTTTCTGTTGAGTTCTGGGGAAGAAGGTGAATGCATGCTTTTATTGTATGCATATCTCATCTTGCCTTATTGCTAATTGGTGCAATGTTGAAATAATTTGTTTGTGGTTGTGCTATTGCCTTTTAAACTAGATGTGTCACCTAGAATAAAATGTCATGCTTGCCACCTTGGTGTGTTGGGCCTATAGGGGTGTCACCAGAGTCAGTTAGGAAGGAACCCATATCTACTTCAGCTACACCTTTGGGTGCGCTACAGGAAGAATTGTAAGAATAAGGAAAAGAAAAATAAAAGTTGGTAAAAAAGAAAGGAAATGGATGATGTAAAGCTATTACTCAGAGTACTATTAGAAATTATATCAAGAACTAATGGTGCCTTAATAGTGTAAGAGGCTGAAAACAGAAATTACACATTTATTAGATACAGGACATTTTAAATAGAGGAAAGGGCTAGAACTGATTCCTTGTGGGAATATGAATTTATATGGTCTGTAAAAAAATGAAGAATGTTCAGGTGTATGGATATTGATAAGGAATGAAGAAATTACAACACAAGATGTTGCAATAGTTGTACTAGGTAGAATGGTGAAAGATGTGTAAGATATTTGCAGTTTATACATACACAAATATGACAGGAAAATGTATGAGATCTTAAATATGTCTTGGTTAATATATTTATTATGATAATGTAAGTCTTTAAGACAGGAGAAGGAAAAAGTAACAGAAGATGTGAAAATATTGGAGGAAGTAGGAAAAAGGATAATGGATATAGAGAAGGATATTTAAAACCAAGACAGATTATGTACTATGTTGTAACAGAATGGAAGAAATAGAAGGAGGCGTAGAAACTGCTGGGTTTCTTATCACAGAACTTTGTGAACAAGAATAGGTGAGACTATAGATATGAAAGAGAAAATGAATAAAAAATAACCGCTGAAGTTAATAGGACAAAAGAAATTAAGCTGGAGAGTCAGAGATATGAGAGAATTTTATGAAAATTGGTCAGTCTGTGGGTATTTTTTATAGAAAAGTATAAGAAAGTGTTTTTTATGAAAAAAATTAATAAAAATAAAAAGGAATATAAAGACAAAATGGAAGAGCTTCAAGTAGAAATTGAGAAAAAAGGAAACCAAAAAAGAGACAGGAAATGGTGTGACAAAAAAAGAGAGAATGTTAAAACCTATTAGTGATGCAAAGATTTTTCTTAAAGGTTAAGAAAGAGGAGGTTTCACCTTATTAACTAAAACAAAAGAGAGTAAAACGAGAAAGAATGGATTCCGTGTAAGATGGAGAGGGTGGTATAAGATATAAACATAAAGAAATAATGGAAGCACTGGAAAGATTTGTACATTAAATGTACGATATGGAAAAAGTTGCAAAACAGGAGTGTTGTGTTAAAATGTATCTGAAGGTACTAAGGTAGACCCATTATAAAGTACAACGCCCCGTTTGGTTATGTACCTCACAAGACATCTGCAACAGCTGGAAAGGCCGCAGAAATACCTCACTAAAAAAAATCACAGGCCTAAAGCAGATGTCCTGTGCTGACTGTCTAAAAAAAATTCCAACTATACTCTGTGGCATATCGTCTACTCAGATGCGATCTCTGCTTAACATACAAAGCCATGTCAAACCCTGAGCTGTTGGACATGCTCCACGTAAAGAAATCACAGCCCCTCAGAGCCACACGCTCCAGAGATCTAAACCTTATCAACACAATGAACAAAACATGCTGGAGAGATAGGTTCCTGACCCAGAGATTCCCCATACTCTGGAAAAGACTGCCCATACATGTCAAGCAGAGCGCCTCCTTGGCCCTCTTCAAAAGGAACCTTGACAATTGGATGGGAGATAGGAAATTCATCCCGAGAATCACGTCAGTCACCCTGCTAGACAGGGGTCCAGGGAAGTAAATATTGTGGGAAGAAATATCCAGGGAATTGTTATGGCTAGGCTTGTATAGGCCCTAGGGCCGATAGCCTAGTACCAATCTATGAACCTATAAGGTAAAACTGGAGAAAGACATTACCATGAAAGACATGCATGAAGCAATAAAATAAGGAAGAAAAGAGTCAGCACCAGGAATGGACTAAATTGTGAGCTTTACAAGTGAATGGAAATAGAAAAAGCTTTTTGTTTGTGAAGTATTAAATGAATGGGTAGCTAAAGGGATACTGCAAGAAGTATGTAATAGGATGTTAACACACACACACACACACACATATAAATATATATATATATAT
Source organism: Protopterus annectens (assembly GCF_019279795.1). NCBI lineage: Eukaryota > Metazoa > Chordata > Ceratodontiformes > Protopteridae > Protopterus > Protopterus annectens. Next base: position 28,185,908 of record NC_056738.1, on the reverse strand, counting down.
ATATATATATATATATATATATATATATATATACATATAGAAAAAAGATGAAAGGTATAATATAAAAATTGGAGACCTATAACTTTAGGGTATACGGAATATACAATAATCTGATTAATACACAAAAGATGCAGAGTATTGACTGAAATAACAAGAAATGCTGTGTTGCTGTAAAGGAGAGAGAATTAAAGGAAATGTTCAAAATAATAAAGGAAATATGTATGATTTTGATAGAAAAAAAGAGATAAGATTGGTTATATAGGATGTAGAGAATGTGTTTGATAAGTCATGAGGCAGTGTGGGAAATTATGGAAGCATATGTAATAAGTAAAAAAATAGTGGAAATTGTAAGAAAATTATGAAAATCCATGGGTGAAAGTAATGGCAGATGTATTGATAGGAAAATATATCAGAGTAAGGAGGGGAGTTTAGCAGGGGTATCCATTAAGTACGCAAATGTTTGTTCTAGTAATGAATGCAGTTATTCAATTTTTTTGTGTCAGGAGTTGGGAAGGAAGTTGAGATACCAGTATTTCTATGAATAGAGAAGTTACATTGTATGGTCAATATGAAAAAAGGAAGAAAGGTGTAAACCTGATAAATTGGATAAAATATTATTTGTTAGACTCTGGTTGTTATGAGAAAGAAGAATTGAAGGACTATTGTATTGCAAAAATAGATGGGATGAAAAGTTGTTTTTTACAGGTTGTAGAAAAAGAAATGGTGACGATATATGAAAATTATGGAAATGGACGAAGTATGTACTAGATTTCTGTTGAAGAAATTGTAAAAATATGTAAATAAATTGGATATGGGGTTGCAAAAAATATGTAACTCATGTAAGTGAAGTTTATGTGTAGACCATGTGTATGTGTGCGTGTGTGTGTGTGCATGTGTATATATATATATATATATATATATATATATATATATATATATATATATATATATATATATATATATATATATATATATATATATGTATATGTGTGTGTATATAAAAGTAGCCCCTATTCTTCTTTTGATAAGTGCCATAGGATCTTAAGCATTCACGTGTACTACCATCAACTCAAGAAAATAGGACCTCAGTGTAACATCTCATTTTTAGGACTTAGTAACATAAACACCCCCTTATGTTGCACTGCAGTGTCAGCATGCTACCTGGTGTGAGAATAGAACCAAACGCATTCTGATCTTCCAGCACCAGAGATGAGTGTGCTACTGAGACTGCTACTAGTCTATTAAACCTTAACAGTATTTCTTTGCGATGAAAATAAGTGAGAAAGACTTTTTAACAGTATATGCCCACACAGTCTTTTTCCTTCTCTGTTGTCCGTTTGGTTTGTCCTGAACCATTTACATCATTGTTTATAACTTTTACTTTTATGTTGACAGTTTTGAGTTTTTCATTCAGAAACTAAAACTTGTATTAGGTGGTTCTTCAATTATTTAGACCAACACATGTTCGTGTTTTTCACTGACCTCCTTGACTCCAGTATTGCCCTTATACTAACAGGATATGGGTAGAGCTGGAAAGTGCAAGCCACTGAAGACAGATGTTAGTAAAAAGTTAGCACATTTATCAGCTTGATACTAGGAGTCTGTCTCTTCAAGAATTGTTATTGAGGTGAGTATGTATCCTTTTACAACCATACTTTCCCACTTTTCTGTTCATTACTAGAAAAAATCATGATTACTATCCTTTGTGGTTTCACACTAGTCTAAACTGTTTGATACATAACCCAAATACTTTTCATTCTCATGTTGCATTTGTGGCACTACATCATATGTTGCTGAAGTCAGAGTTCATTTTGTTACTGGAATCCTCTTGGTTGCTTGAGATTTGACATTCGTTCTCTGATTATCTGCTTATTCCATTACTTGTTCATAAAGGAACTGAAACCTTTCCCAGCAATCTCAGGATGTAGGGCATACATGCTCGCTCTGAATGGGGCACCAGCTTTCATCATGATGTCCACTCAGACACACACTTCTCTACAGTTTAGAGGATTACCAGTTCCCTTACAGCACATTTTTGGGATGTGAGAGGAAACAGAAATGCTAGGCAAAATGGCAGGCAGACAGAAAGACTATATGCAAACTCTGCAAAGATGGCTTCCCAACTGAAGACTAAGGTGGAGATTTGAATGATGTCATGCATCAGTGCCAATTGCTTTACCACCCTCAGGTATAACATTAAGGAATTATTAGCTTGCAGGTGTTGCCTTCAAATTGCTACTCACAAATGAATGCTCATTCATGAGCATGACTTTGAATAAAGTCATCTGACCTCTTGTTAAACTTTCTGTCACTTTTTAGCAGGGAAGTTGTACTGTCAAGTTCTTATCTGGCTGTATACAAGAGCCACTTTATTAAGAGAACAGTAGTTACTGTTCTGTCCTTTGGAACCTTCTCAGTTTCCAAGGACAGGCAGACAAATAAATGTTGGCAGTAGTTTGTTTAATATCTTATGTCTTTCATTTAACTTATGGATAGAAGACCTGCGGGTCCTTCTATGTTGGTTCTAAGACTCTTTTCAACTATGACTTAGGCTAGGGGTGGTACAGTCAATGACAGAAAAACAGACAAGATTAGTATAATGCATCATTTAATTACCCAAAAGGACAAGAGTACAGTATAAATTTATTCACAGTAAATATTGATAAATGCAGTCCTAACAGTCTAGCATATAAGACATTTTGTGAATATATACAACTGTACAGCTGTACAAGTGTAATAGTTTGAAGTATTCTTTTACAGGTTAATAATCACATTGTAATAGACATGCAGAACAGATGTAGCTAAGTAAAGCGTAATGATTGCTACAGGCCTAGGTTTTCTGCTATTACCGAGTGTCCATAAACAAGTGATAGATTTACACCGTGTTTTAAATCTTATACCTATTTTTAAATTAGGTGTATTTGAGCTCATTTTAAGTCTGAATCAAAGTAATTCCATTTAGCAGGTTCAGCTTTCCTGGAGCTGCCTTACCTTCTGTAAGACCTTCAGAGCTCCCCCTTTCTCTTCTTTTACCTTTACGAACACTTCTTTAGTGCCTTTGTATTCTTCCAAACCTATTTCATCTTCCCTGTGTCATATCCTCCCTTGTTATCCTTTAGTAAGTGTAGAGGCTTAATGTCTTTTATATAATGTCCAGATTTTACTTCCAGTATGGGAGGTATATTCTTTTATATTGTACCAATAAATCAGGTAGTCATGCAGAAACAGAAATGATTGCAGCTGCACAAAATGTCAGTAAAAGTGGTCACTGGTTTTTTTGTCATTGCTAAGTGGTGAAGTAGTTTTTAAAATGTGCTTTATGCTTGAATATTTAAACAACATCCCCCCATGTGAAGGTAAAAACTGAAATAGTAAATAAACATATATACCTGTCTTCATATGTTTTATGTTCCTGTTTGGTACGTTAAACTGCTGGGATCTCTCATTTTTGCAACAGCCATGCTTACAAAGGCAGAAACTGGATTCACGTAGTGTGTTTTGAATATGTCATCACATTTAGTACATCACAAAGCTGTCCCTGAAATAGTGTGGCAAGACTGTTGCACTGGAGATTGTGTAAACACTACAGCTTTTTTTTTTTTTTTACTGATACAGTTGGAGACCTAGATTCCTAAAGGATGTAATCATTTTGTGAATTATTGCAATGCTTTTGCTTATGATAAGTTAGTATCCCCCTTTTTTTCTGAGTCAATAGTTTTTTTTTCCTTTATTTTACTCTTCAGACAAGGCACAGGAGGTGGAGGCAGAGTTACTTGAATCCCATCAGGAAGAGAGGACTCAGCTTCTCAAGAAAATTGCACAGAAAGAAGATGACCTTAATAGAACTGTTAAAAGATATGAAGATATTTTACAGGTATGGTTTGATTAAAGTCATTAGTTTAATTTAGTTGATTAATGTTAGCTTTTGCTTTGCACTACATTCATTAATTTATGTTCAGCTTTTGCCATTTTGTTTTTCTTGCCTTTGTTTAAATACTTTATATTTGTTGGTATGTACCTTAGGCTTTTTAAACTTGGTTTAGGTATGTTTGAATTGCAAATTATGTTTTAAAACTAAATACATATAGTGCTTAGGCTAACATATTTTGTTCATTGTAGTAGTTGTAGTAGTAGTAGTTGCCTAAGCCTGAATGGCTACATGTAGTAGGTTTCATTTGTTTACTTAGCTTTTGGAAACAGTAGGTCCCTGCCTTACTTCATGGTTACTAGAGAAGCCTTTGGTGTAATGGACTTCTGTGCAAACACTTCCTTGCCAAAATCCTAAACCATCTCAATTTTGTTGCATATTTGAGAGACGTACAGAAGTCATCCCACTATTCCTTTGTAAATTGCCTTTTTAATGGCTCTTTCTCAGTCTTTTCTAAACCCTTCTGATTGATATAGTTAGCATGCAGTATGTTATGTACTTACTACTTATCCCTGTTTTTCACTCAACTAAAAACCCAAACAGAGCTGGTCTTTCACTTAACACTTTTCTTTCCCTTTATGTTTGGCTTTACTCTGTTATCTGTCCATGGTGGGAAGGCAAGCTGTAGCTTGCAGTCCAAACTTCTGTTTGACCTCATTGTACTCTGTTACTCTTTCCCCCATAGTTGTTTGCTGCCATTACTTTGATTTCTGTGCTAATTTTCTCCAGTAAATTCCTGCCTGTCTTGACAATTTTCTATACTCCTACTTGCAGCCATTTCTATTGCTAAAGTTTCCTTTCTCTATGCCTATGCTGACTATGGTTTTAGATTATTTTCTACTACCTTATAAATGTAATATTCTGTATGTTGCTGTTATTCTTCTTAAGGGCCTAAATCCAAATTCCTGTATTTTACTTATTTTTTTAACCTACCCTCAGTTTGTCATCATTCCTTTCTACATTGCTTTAGAATCATCTGCTTCTGTTATGTATATGAGCCTCAGCTGAAAAATTCTAAATATCCCTTCAAGTCAGGTAATTCTAAACCACTTTATTCTGTGGAGAGAATCAACTTATCCCACTTAATTCTTGCCTTCTTCCCCTCCCAAATTGCTTCACCTTTTTATTAATTATCATCCACAACTTCTCTGGTTGGTAAAAATACATCAAATCTGTTTATAAAACAAAACCATGTTGGCAAATATGGGAGGTGAAGCTGCCCCCATGGCCACACCTCTGTGTTGTTTGTAATATTCGCCTTCATAATATACAAAGTTGTTAACACAAGATGCATACGCTGGAGAATCAATCTAACATCAGTATCACTCAGATCTTAGCCACTTACCATAGCTTGATGAAACCAGTCCAACCCCTCCTTGTGGAGGATGATAGAAAATAAGTCTTTGTCTATTGTAACAAAGAGGGCCTCTGGGGGACTTCCATGGTTTTAAGTTCACCTTTTATTCTATGATTTCAGTTTATCTCAGGTACCTGGATGACATATTTATTTCATGGAAGGGCAATTCAGAGGAACTGAAGTCTTTTATGGACTTTCTAAACCTTTTCACTGACTTCTTAGAATTTACCCACCAATGGAACATATATTCTGTTGATTTTCTCTACATCACATTGTTCAAAAATTTCGAGGAACAAAGATACAAGTCCAACATTTTCAGGAAAAACACTTTTTCGAATGCATATTTGCATTTCGATAGTCAATACCCTGCATGGCAGAAAAAGACTGATGAAAGTTCAACTGATCAGGATTAGTAGATTAGTTTCTGATGACACCAACTTCCAAGTTGACACTGTCAAACTTTGTGAAATGTTTAAAAGCAGGGGCTACCCACAGGGCATGTTGGACAGTATTAGTAGTTTTGTGACAGAGCACAGACATTCTCGTTATGGCTCCATTATATGACAACCTAGATCCACGGTGGGTCAGAATAAAACCAATGATAAACGTCCAGATACCCCTTCACAGGTGCCGGTCCTGCAATACAGCAGACATCCATTCTCTGAAAAGCTCCATCAAAGCATACTGGAGTACTGTTTTTGGATGCCTCGGGTTAACAAACCAGTTAAGGCAACAACTTAGATTTGTTTTTAAAAATAACAAAAATTTTAAAAACATCCTAGAAGCAGGAAGGAGTTATGACAATGTTTCTACCAGAGGTTGGGGTATGAAGAGGTGTGGAACCTGCAGAGAGTGTAGATTTATTTTTGAAGGTTGTAGTTTTTTTTGTGGAAGGTTTTCCTAGATTGATTACAGTCAAGGACAGATTTGACTTCAATACTAAGGATGCTGTATATACAGCCTTCTGTCTATCTTGTCCAGCATTCTATGTAGGAAAAACTATTGGACCTTTGCCGGCAAGAATCTGTCAGCACTTGTATGCAGTTGGTAAAGCCAACTCTTGTAATGCCCTTTATAAGCATTCTTTAGTGTGCAACAATTTTAAGAAATTTGATTTTACCATTTTAGAGAAGGTGGAATGCCTAGAAAGAGGTGGTGATTGAGAAACCTTTGTTGAGCTTCACTGGCAACTTTTATTAAATGCCAGCGCAACACCAGGTATTAATGAAGTAATATATATATATCAAGCCTGTTTTGAAAAATAATTCAGACTGCCTGTCATAGAACTTCTGTAATCAAACTTTTCAAAAATGTTTTTAAATAGTTCAATTGGTTATATAAACTATTTCATGTGTTTACTGTTTACTAATTCTTAATGCATTTGCTGTTATTTTTTTATACAATATTTACTTTTATATTTAATATTACTGGTGTTTTGCATGCATATTTATTTGGTGCAGGACATTTGGGAATAGTACTTGATATTTTAATGTGTGTAGACCTTTAAATGTTTGCCAGTGTTTTTGGCACTTTTTTAAGTGTATAAAAGGAAGGAAGTAGAGATCACATTGTTTCTGATAAAGTTCCTTTTCGGTTGGAACAAAAGCGCTCAAAACGTTGTGTAATTAAAGACTCTATTGTGTTCTGGTGCAACGTTTTTATTTTTATTTTCGAGTTTAACAAGTACGCTGATCGTGGTTTGGGGTATTTTGGTTGTTTTTCTATTGTAAAATTAGCTTTAATCATGCTGGAAGAGCATGTTGGAGCCTGTGTTTCATCTTACAAAACCACAGCTGACACCTACCTGTCTCCTCTAGCACCCAGTGCTATTCACCAATTTGAGTCCCCTTGAGTTGAGAAGTAAAAAAAAAAGTTAATTCCCAGATGTGATGATTCTCAGCTGAGGAACAAGCCAGATCTGTTCTTCCTTCCTGTTCTGCATGAAAAAAAAATACTCTACTTCATGGCTAAGAAATAAGAAAAAAAGCACTATATACTTTTAAACTCTGTGGCATATTGCTTGCTGCAACTTATACCCTACACAAGGCATTTAAGTGCTTCAGTTGTGACAGCATAAGCAGTATCTGCATGCATTTTAGAAATGCTAGTATGGAAATGAAAGCTGGCACTGCACTACCAACAGATTAGATTGCACTTATCAGTTGTGCCTAGGGCATCTGCCCCCTTCACCTTACCCTTTGGCTTTGTTGCACAGATACTATATGTCTTTTTTCATAGTTCATAGATTAGTACTATGATAACTACCCTTGAGGGCCATTTTAAGCCTAGACAGTTACCCCATGTGAGAATCAAACCCTGCACCTTGTGTTTGTAAGGTAAACACCTTATCCGTTATGCCAACCTCCTACTCCTTCCCAGATGTGAATAACAGCTTGCATGTTGACACTTAAGTTACTTTTAGCCTTAATATAATAGGCACTGACTACCCTTAAGTGATCAAACTAAATTATGCACTACTATATTTAATATTGAAGTACTAAGGCTACTGGGGCTGTAACTACCTGTAAAAGTATTCACTTTTGCTCCTCTTCAAATTTAGCTTGTTTTTACTGACTGTGGCCAGTTCCCCTTTAAATACTAATTATGATGCTTCTTATATAAGTGATTCAGAGCATGTTATTCAGTCATTTCTCGATTGATTGCCTGCACCTTCATTACTCAATCTCTAACTGAAGGCTTTTTATTTATTTATTGACAATTTGATTATCGGGAAAGTCCAACTGGGTAGAACCCCATTTTCAGTGCAGTCCTGGAGTGAAAAGCTCCACATTACTACAAAACATTTTAAGAACAATAATTTTACAATATTCAAAAATAGAACAAAAATCTGCAGCTTAAATAATTATAACAAATTAGACATAATATAAAAACATTGGTTAAGAATGGATACAAATTATATGACAATCATTTAATATTTAGTGAAATTTTAAATAGTTTGTAGAGAAATTATAGGTAAGTTAGTCTAATATAAACAGGAATTGCAATATGACGTGAGGAGGAAAACAGGCTTATGGTATATTTAGAGAGAAAGCCTGGGAAGAGAATTTGATAGAATTAAAGAAGTAAGTGAAGACATGGGTGGTAATAAGGTATAAGGAATGAAAAGGCCCTTGTTCACATTTATGGATATAATTTTTCCTGGTGTTGAGCAGGAATAAAGCCGGATTGCAGCTAGGTGTTTTTTCACAGTGATTTTGAAAGAAGGGAGGGGAGGGTATTGGTATTGACCTCTTGGATACAGAAAAAGATTTTCAGGGCTTGGCAACCTTGTATGAGTACAGACAGTGCCCAGCAGATTTGATATGTTTGTAGGGTTCCCTATCAGAAGCCTGAAACACTATAAGCCTGAAAATCAAAATCCTGAAACTCAAAATCCTGAAAACACAAATAATGCTAATATGCCAATACAAACACACTAATATCTACTGACTGACCTTAACCCTAACCCTAACGTCCGTCACTATCGCACACTCACCTAACCCGCGCCCTAACCCTAACTCACTTAAACCGCCCCTAACCCTAATTTTTGTCACTATTGCATACATGCCTAACCTGCGCCCTAACCCTAACTCACTTATACCGCCCCTAACTCTAACATAAAACCAACCGCACACTTACCTGAACCCAACGCATGACCTAACACCACAGGGCTAACAATAGCAAAGCCACAATGACGTCAGTATGTCTATTTTGTGTTTTCAGGATTTTGAGTTTCAAGATTTTGGGTTTTCAGGAGTTTGAGTTTTCAGGCTTTTGGTTTCAGGATTTTGATTTTCAGGCTTATAGTGTTTCAGGCTTCTGATAGGGAACCGTTTGTAGACAGGAGTTTTTGGTTACTGGGTCGCATTGACCAATTAGGAACATAGTTGTGTAGCATATTTTTAGTTCTGGACAGACAGATGGATGCCAGATAATTTTATATGTGGTAAGAAGCTGTGTGTATATGTTAGTTAATGAGGCAGTTCTAACCAATTTAGGCTTTTTAGTGCTATACAGTGGTGGGTTCTGAAAGTTGTATTTGCTGCAATTTTAGCAATGTTGTTAAAGCATTGCTCAGGTTTTTAATTTTTGTAAAGCCTGGAGGTTAGCAAGGATGGGAGCACCATAAAGGATTTTGGGAAGGAGAGAAGTGTAGTTTTATTTGCCATTGGTGACAAAATTTTTGGCTCTGTAAAGCATCCCTAGTTTTGATGAGTTTTTCTTATCCAGTTTTGTATATGCAGGTCAAATGCAAGATTATTATCCACTATCAGCCTTAATAATTTTCTATTTAAAGTAACTTAAGTTGTTGTATTATCAAGAGAGAGAACTTTTTTATGAGAGAAGGATTTGGGGAAAAAAGTAGTAGTTCGGTCTTTTTTGGGTTGAGCAACAGTTGAGTTAAGAAGCCATGTTTTAGTAGCTGTTAAAGCTTCCTGAGTAATTTTCTGAAAGTATACCATGTTGTCAGATGTGCATATGAGAGTGGAATCATCTGTGTATTGTATTAGGGTGGTCTGTTGTGCGGATGTGTAGAGGATGTTGGTGAAAATGTTAAAGAGGATGGGGACCAAGAATAGAGCCGTATGGTACACCGATAGTGACTGGGAGGTAAGGAGTGAGAGAGAGAGAAAAAGTGGAGTGCTATTTTACTGACTGATACCTATTGGACAGGTAGCTTTTGAATCACAGAAGGCTGGGCTGAGAGAGACCTAGTGAGAATATTTGAAGTAAAAGTTTGCTGTGACACACTGTGATGAAGTCTTTAGACAAGTTTAGAAATAAGGATTAGACTAGTTTGCTGTTAACTCTAGCTTTATTGGCAGTATCTCTGTTGGTTAAAAGGGCAGTGCTTCTGCTATGGGAAGGATGTAAGCCATGTTGTGCAGGGGATAGGTGTTCTGCTGCAGGAGATAGTCTAGCAATTGATTTTGAATATATTTTTCAAGTATTTTGGCAAGGGGAGATGAGATTGCTGTAGGTCCCCTCCTCTTTAACATTTTTTCGTTATTAATGTGTTGAATTTCCTCCTTTGTGAATAGGGATATTGTGTGACTTAATCCAGGGAGAGGGAAGATGGGATTCCTGGATGCTAGGGTTTTGTTTGGTATTATTCTGAAAGTTGTTATAGCATAGTTTTTTTGTCTTCATTTATTTGCTTTTTTATTACAACTGTGAAGCATTCTGAAGTTAAAGATATTGAGGTGTTTTATATTTTTTCCATTCTTTCCACACATTTTCTCTGTCCTGCATTAGGATTCTACTCTTTTTGGATAACCACACTGCATTATTTGTTTTTACTCTCTTCCTTCTAGGAAGTGCAAGGCTGTTTAGGATATATAGAAAAGTTTTACTGAATTAATTTACAACCTCGTCTAAGGGGAGGATGTTTAGGAAGTTCCAGTTAATAGACAATAGTGTAGGGTAGGGGAGCAAAGCAAAGCCAAGCGTAACAGGCTTTCCACCCATAAGTCAAATTATAACTGAGAGCAGTCAGTTTATAGCCAGTACAAAACAATTAACAAAGATATGCCAAATTAAAACAGGTTTTCTGTCATTTCCTGAGGCTAAATGACTGGCATATGCATGACATATGCAGTATAAAGAGGACAGTATTTCACAGAAACTTTTAGTCTCAGACCAAGCATGTTTTTAACTGATTAACTTAATACACATCAAGGTTCTTTATGATAAAAGTGCTTATATTATACAATGACAAAATTCTCAGTAAACTTTTAGGAGTAGGGCCTTGTGGCAGAGATCCTGTTCTATTGAGGTTAGATGTAATGACTGCAGGCTATTATACAAAAACAAAATTGTCAGTAAACCTGTAAGATTAGGGCCTTGTGGCAGAGCTCCTGCTGTATCTAGGTCGGATGTAGTGACCACAGGCTCTGCTCTGTGAAGTAAGATAGTGACTGAGTTTAAGAGGCTTTTGTTGGTGGAACGAAAAAAAAACAGTAGCATTACAAATGTAAGAAACGGGTCTTTTCAAATAGTACAAAATCCTATGAACATGCTACGTGTAAACAAATTTATTATATGCATATTTCTAAGAACAAAAGCTTTACTCTTATAGTAACTTCTTCAGACCCGTTATTTTCCTTCTATACATTAATAACAAATTGGGAATTATGCTTTAGATTCCTCTCGCCAATTTGTCATGGTCAGCAAACTTCCAGTCTTTTTTAGCTGCCACTTCTTGCAGAAACATTGATGTCCTTCTGTTCATATACTGCAGTATTCATGAGGGAGTCTGCTTCCAGCTGACTTGTACATCCAGCCAGTATACAAAATTCTTAATGCTACTGTAAGGTACGTGCGATGCCATACTTCAGCTAGCGTACTTCACCCATAAAGAGATACCAGGTATAAAGCAGACGTCAGCACGTACCAACCTTAGAACTTTTCTGACACTTGTCCGATCGCCTGCTCCGGTAGTCGCTGGCCAGATAAGTGGCGAACTTTGGCTTAGATAAGTACCCCATAGGGATTTTTTTCTTTAAATATTGGCTACTGTATTGTGTTTAGTGATTACATGTCAGCTGGAAAGGGCAAGTGTCAGTGTGGAAGGCAGATTCCTCATAAGGATTCACATGATCTCTGCTTGTTTTGCTTAGGCCCAGACCACGACCACACCACCTGTGCTATTTGTAAGGCCTTTGTCCCCAAAATCCTTCGCAGTCATCTAGCTTCCCTTGCACTGTATCTGGCGAATCAGCACTTTAAGCTTTTAGCGTGAGATATGAAGAAGGTGTCGGGCCCTTCAGACGAGCAGCAACTCAGAAAGGCCAAGAAGTCTCAGCCTGATCTTTCTATTGCTCCCTCTATTTCGGGCAGCCCTCCCGAGGCCAATGTAGGTCCAGAGACCATTGCGGAATAGGTGGACATTCTTTCAACGGTTACCACATTGGAAGCTGTGAAGGACCCAACCAGCATGTCTGTGAGGGAATCGCAGGTGTCCGATTCGGGTGTAGGGGGAGAACCATGGCTTGCTATTACTGTAGGCCCACTTAGCATCACCCAAATCATTGTGTGGGAGGATGTGCCTATGGACATTGTGGTGTGCAAGCAGATGTCTGGCCCAGCCATGTTCTACCACATGGAAGCTCCTAAAAAGAAAAAAACTAAAATCAAAACATGTTTGTCTGGTTACCCAGGATCAAGCACAAGACTGGCAAGCCTTTTCCATACCGTTATGGCTCTGCATTAGACCTTGACTCCTTCTACCCCTTGCCCTGCCTTTCCTCCTCCTACTCCTTTAAAGAGGACCTCTGAGGATATTTTTTCAGTTGAGGAGGAATCATCAGGAGATGAATTCTTGGCTTATTTCATCCAGATCTCTTCCCCCTTGGGTTATGCCTCACCAGAAAAGAAATCTAATGGTACGGATTCCCCAGGGGAGGATATCTCCTTTGGGGAAACTATTTTGCAGATGAATGACTTCTTCAAGTGGGACTTTACCAAGTGTCTGACATACAGAAGAGGTACTATGACCTTCTCCAGATGGACTCTCCTTCTCCATCTGGCATTTCCCCTGTCCTACTGACCTTCTTAGATGCCTTCACAGCTGCTTCTAAATGCCCAGGCTCCCAGCCTTCAGCTGCCAAATGTCCAGATAGATTTTATAAGGTGCCTGAGGACTCCGAATTCCTCTTTAAAGCCCCTTCTGCAGACCCAGCTACTGTATCAGTTTCAGCATGCAAGGCATCCAAATTATTGCCTTCCACTTCCTTGCTTCCCTTGGATAAAGAGAGCAAAGTTATGGAGAGATTGGGAGAAAAAGTATATACTTTCGCTTCCTGCTTGAGATCAGATAACCCAGGACTCTTGGGTCCTTTCCATCATCCAACAAAGATATTTTATGGTGTGGGGAATCTCTTCCCTTTTTCAGGGGCATCCCACAACCACCAAAAGAACAACTGGGATTCTTTCCACGTGTCATTTCCACTGTTCTTTCCAAGGGCACTATTCAGCAAGACCCGCTCTCTGAAATGGGAAAAGGGTTTTACTCCAGGATGTTTTTGGTTAAATACCTTTCTGAAAGTCCCCTCCTTTTGCATGCTGACTTTGCCCACCCTTTTCCCACTTATTCTTCCTCAGGCCTTTATTGTGTTATTAGACATCAAAGATGCCTACCTTCATATCCCCATTCACCCATGGTTCAGGAAATGTCTTTGCTTTTCTGTTGCTTCCTCACATTTGCCTAGCCCTTCAACCACCTCTTCCCACTCAGGAGCTGTATACGGATGCTTCAGATACAGGATGGGGTGCAACACTTTAATCCTGGAAGGTCAGAGATGTCTGGTCTCCAGCCCAAAGGAGCACATCAATATGCCCTTTGGTCTGTCTATGGCACCGTGGATCTTCACAAAATGTTTAGCTCCTGTCATACCCTACTGCAGGCTACAGGGTATACATATTTTTCCCTACCTAGATGACCTCCTCCAGGCCTCATCCCCAGGCATCCTTCAGGAAACTCTCTCCTTCATGATCTCTCTCCTGGAAAGTCTAGGTTCACTGTCAACTATCAGAAATTTACTCTGACCCCTTTCCAAGACCACATTTTTCTTGGCTGCAATATTCGGACAGACAGGGTGCTTGCACGTTTACCCCCAAAAGAGGTCCTGTCCCTTACTTCCTGTTTCCAGGACCTTTTACCTCTTCAGTCTCTGACTGCCAGGGACTTCCTTCGCCTCATGGAGTTCATGGCCTGAAAAATTCCTATGCTTCCCTTAGCCAAGTTGCCCATGAGAAAATTCCAGTAGTTCTTGAGAACAGTTTGGTTGCAAACACTCCCACCCTCTGGATTCATCGTTTCACTTCTACTCTGCTTGAAGGGGTTGATAAACTGGTGGATACTTCAGGTGGTGAGGAATTCAGGCCTAGCCCTGCAACCACGTCTTCCCACTCAGGAGATGTATATGGATGCTTCAGATACAGGATGGGGTGCAACACTTTAATCCTGGAAGGTCAGAGATGTCTGGTCTCCAGCCCAAAGGAGCACATCAATATAAGAGAAATGAGGGCCTTGATTTTTGCCATCAAAAATCTTCAAATCCAAGCTTTCCCCAGGGGTTCCAAGGTGGTTCACAGACATCACCACGGGTCCTCTGGTATGTCAACAAATGGGGGCGGGGGACAAAGTCTTACCTCCTGTGCAGACTGGCTTTACAGGCCTGGAAGCTAGCTTTACAGAGTCAAGTCTGTCTTCAGGCTATTTACTTTCCTTCAACTCAGAATGTGGTGGCAGACACACTCAGCAGGTCCACAACTCAGTCCCACAAATGGATGTTACACAGGGATTTGTTTCTGGATCTGATCCATCGATGGGGTACACCTCAGATTGATCTCTCTACCTTCCCCATGAACAAACAACTTCCCAAATTTTGTGCCAGGATCTCACATCCCTTGGCATGGAAAGTGGACACTATATCCTTTTTTTGGAAGGGGATGTTTTAGTATGCATTTCCCCCCTTCCCACTTCTCCAACAGGTCCTGCTGAAAATTCAGTGAGAATAACCAAAAATCTTGCTGGTGACCCCCTTTTGGCCAAGACAGCATTGGTTCCCCCTCTTCCTGCATTTAGTCAAGTACAATTACCACAAGTTAACCTACAGGATGGAACTGCTCTTACAGGATAAGGGAACTCTAGGGCATCCACACAGTTATCAACTGTAAACCCTGTGAGTGGTAGAGTTTTCAGGCACCTTTTATCTGAGGACATGCTTCAAGTTCTACAGGAGGCCAGAAAACCCACTACTAGTAAAGCCTACATTTCCAAATGGAAGAGGTTTTCCATCTGGTGTTTCAGAAAGGATTTACAACCACTGTTAGTAGATGTCCCAGTGGTTGTGTCCTGTCTGTGTGAATTGACGAAGAGTGAGCTGTCTTGCTCTTCAGTTAAAGCCCATCTTTCTTTCCTTATTCCATCTCTTCACATCTGCCTATGTCTCCTCCTTTAGCTTCTAGATTGGAAGTTAAACTGTTCCTAAAAGGTTTCCTATACATTAGAGCACCAAGGAAAACAATTCCACCTCCTTGGGATCTCAGTTTTGTTTTGGAGAAACTTACCTTGGCCCCATTTGACCCAGCAAGTTCCTCTTCCCTGCAACATTGCACCTGGAAAACTGTTCTCGTAGCAATTCTGCCAGAAGGGTCTTTGAGTTACAAGCTCTAATGTCTACCTCCCCCTTCACAGTCTTCCACAGGGATAGGATTTCTCTCCACACTAATCCCTCCTTTATGCCCAGGGTAGTTAATGAGTTATCCCTCAATCAGTCTGTCAACCTTCCAACCTTTTTTCCTTCTCTTCAATCCTCCATTAAGAGGATTCTACACACTTTAGACGTGCACAACAGCTTGGATACTACCTGAACAAAACTGATTCCATCCGAAAGTCTGAATGTCTGTCTGTCTCCTATCACCCAAGGACCCTGGGTCAACCCGTTTCCAAGCAAGCTATCTCCTCTTGGATTTCTGAAACTATTTCTTTCACTTACTTAGCCAATGGAAAGAGCCTTTCTTCGTCTGTGAGGGGAAATTTCACTAGGCAAGTGTCCTCCTCTGGAGCCTTCTTTAAAGGCTTGGACACTTGCTGTATCCTGGAAGCAGCTACCTGGTCTTTTGTTCATACGTTCACTAAGCATTCTAAACTGGATGTCATCTCCAGGTCCAGAGCTGGGTTTGCCAGAGCTATTCTGCATGGGCTTGTGGAAAATGTTTCTACTGGTCCTCCCAATTCCTCCTCTGCATGAGCTTTGGCATTCTCCCTCATGTTATGACTACTGCAGTATATGAGTAGAAGGACATAGAATGGTTGTGTAAAATCTGACTATAACCATAGATGTCCTTCTCTTCTATATGCTGCAGTATTACTTTCTCACCTGTCCTTCCCTCTGATGCTTGCCTGGTCCCTGGTTGCATGTTTTCCTCACCTAAAATCAGACTGGTGCTTTGTGGCACTTAGTTCTGAGGTTGGTCTGTGCTGACATACACTTTATACCTGACATCTTTTTATGGCTGATGTATGCTAGATGATGTGCTGCGTTGCACGTACCTTACAGTAGCATTAAGACATTTGTATACTGGCCGGACATACAAATCAGACGGGGGCGGACTCTGCCATGTTATGAATACTGCAGCATACAGAAGGACATCTATGGTTACGGTAAGATTTTACACAACTATTCTTTCTCTTATCTAAATTGCATGTTAATGGAAATGGCACTTTACAATTTTCCATATATTTCCTAATTTCACGTTATTACTTGCTTTCCTTATCATCATCTCAAGACTGGTCTTGGGCTCAAGTTTAGTGTGCTCTTGATTTTTCTAGTCAGCTCCATGGCTTTTTTCTATTGCTTAAATTTTTTGGTGCAATAGAAAAGATTTCGCTAGCAAGTTCTCTCTGTGGGCTTTGTTGTTTATTTTAAATACCTTTATTTAAATATCATTTAAGACGTAGGGGTACATGTATTAGTAGAAAAGAAGACAAACCACATTAACATTTTTGATTTACTGACATTGCACGTTACATATATGTGTTTTTTTCTATATTAACTTTAGTCCAGCATTACACAAATTGTTGATTTTCTGCCTTCCCTTAAACCTCTTTCCTCCTGAGCATTATTTTGCATGCATTGTTCTCACATATTCCATTTATTTGGATGTAATTTGTTTCTTCCTTTCTCTAAAGATCCCATTTCATATTCTTTTATCTCTTTGACAGTGTTCAGTCATTCTATCACAGTTGGTTTAGCTTTTGATTTCTATTTTCTAGTGACTATTTTTTGTGTAGCCAATAGAATTAAACTTAATTAGGCCTTACATTGTCTAGGCAATTCAGATCCTTTGTCCTAACTCAAAAGAATATTTTCCTTGGTTACAGAAATTTGATCACCCATTATTTCTGACAGCATATTCTATAAGGAATTTCTAAAATCTCCCAGCTCATGACACTCCCAAAAATATATTGCCATTTAATTCTTTCTCCCCCATCACACCTCCAGCATTTGCGTTCTACCAGAGGAAGATTTCTTTGAAGTTTGCTTGGGATATAAAACTACCTAGGCAAAAATCCTAAACAGTCTGGACTTTTTGCGTACTTGAAAGCCCGCACATATGACCTGCCAATATTCCCTTGTAAATTGCTTTTCCAGTCCCTATTGCCAGTATGCTGCACTAATTATTCCTTTTTAACAGCAGCTTCCACTCTAGATTTGACTAAAAATGCTACCAGAACAGGTCTTTCATTAAGACTCTGTGGGCTTTATTATTGTCAGCTGAATGAGAAGCAAAGTCCCTTTAGCTTGCCAACTCACTGTTTGTTGGGTAAACTTTTTGATTTCCACCATATCTTCTTTTGCCTGCAAAAGTGACTTTAATCCTCCTGTAAGAAATATTCTAAAGACAGCTACATATAGCAACTTGATTCTCACACGTGCCTTGTGACAGCCCGTGATTCTTCTGCCTGGTGTACACAGAACAATTATTTTCCATAAACACTCTGCTGCCTTTGATTTTTTTTTTTTTTTTTACTTTTCTAATACAGGTCTTGGCTGCTTTCTCATGGCCAAATATGGTGCATACCCACAATGTGCCCTTTTAGTTAGCAAATCCTTGTGTGGAATACTAGTCCATTTACTTTTCCTTACTTTCATAAAATTAATACAGTCTGTTCCTTCCAGTTTGTCTGGTATAGCAGACAATCTTGGGCTTTCTCTTCTGTCTTTTAATGCCACTGTTTTTTGAAACACTTCTTCTGAGAAGCCTAATATTCAGAGAGTCTTTCTTTAATTGCATATGCAAATTTCTGCAGTTTTATCAGCTTAGCTGAATAGCTATTTAAAGGAGAACCGCACCCACAGCCTGAAAAAGCATGTTTATTTCATGTCTTTGTTTCCTACATTTTAACACCACTTTCAGACTATATATATATATATATATATATATATATATATATATATATATATATATATATATATACACACTTTTTTTTTTTAAATGCAATTCCAGAGTCTGCCCACATGGGGTCCATCATCTTGCTGTGATTTTAAATTTTAAGTCTTCCTCTAGGTATCCCCACATTGCAGTGTTGGGCTTTAAAATATTAGATCATAGCCCCTAAGCTCCTGTCACTGCATTGACTTTACATGTAGTTTTACACATAGGATCATAGGATTATAGGCGGTTACAAGGCTATTGTCCCTGAGGCCGTTATAAGCCTGGCCAAGAGTTTAGCACATGTTTAGACAAGTCAGCATCCACAGCCCCTGTCCAGCAGGGAAACAGGCAGAATCTTGGGGGTGTATTTTCTGTTTCCCATCCAGTTGTCCAGCTTGCGCTTAAAAAGAGATAATGAGGTACTCTGCTTGATGTGGAGAGGGAGTTTGTTCCACAGATGGGGGAGTCTCTGGGCCACAAATCTGTCTCACCAACAAGTCCTTTTGATATCACAGTCCAGGTTGAGGTTGTGCATACGGGTTGCTTAAGTGGAGCTTGACTTGCAGATATGCAGCAGTCTCATCAAGGCGGGGTCTGAGATTGCTTTGTGTGCCAGACAGAGGTCACATCTGAGAAGTCTGCAGGAAACTGAGTAGAGGGACAGGGCTTTTTAGCCTACCAGTGTAGGGTAGGTGTTTGAGGCCCTAGATTCTCCTGGTGAGGAACCTCTGTGGTCTCTCCAACTGCTGCATATGCTTTGCGAGGTACATACCAAAGGGGGCATTGTACTCAATAACTGGCCTTATAAGGGAAGAATACAGGGATGTTATGACCTCTTTGTCCCTGGATGAGCTACCTTTACTTATGAGGTGGGCCATGTTGAAAGCTTTCCATACAACGGAAGCAACATGATGGTCAAAAGTCAGGTTGCTATTAACCTGGGTGCCCAAAGCCCTCACTACTGATTGTGTACTTAGGACATTGTTATTAATGTGATAATCCAAAGAAAACCAAGTCAGTCCAAAAGGAAACCGCAAAGCAGTGTTTTAATAAATCCAAGTAAAACAGAGAATAGTTAAGATTAGAACAGTTTTGAATACAAACACAACTAGATATTTTAATCTATCAGCAAATGAAGTTCACTTGTTGAATGAATTAAAACAAAACACTAATTTACGTTACATGAAACCAGACAAGGGGGGGGGTGTGGTTATAATGGAACTGCATGATTATTGTGGATGCTGAGGTTGCTTAATGATGAGGAGGTTTACAACCAAGTGCCTTTGAATGAAAGTAATCTTGCTTATAGGTCTGTTAAAGTGGTTCTTGATGAATTATTGCTTTTTGATACGATTTCCAAATCTTTGTATGAATTTTTATATGTTGACAAACGAGTTATTTCAAAGATTTTCGGCATACCCAAAATCCATTCTAACAAGCTAGACCCACCCCTCCGTCCAATTGTGGCATCCAGCGGGTCTATTACTGAACCCCTGGCAAAATATATCAACACTAAATTGAAATTTTTGTTCAAGTCCAGTACACACATACTTAAGGACTTATGATATCTGTTAAACAAATTACAGATGGTTATTGTTCCCCAAGAGGCGCTATTAGTTAAATGTGATGTACACAGTTTATATACTGTTATACCACAGGAGCTGGGTCTTGAATGGTTTAAGAATATTTTATTATCCCATAGTGGATTTAGTACAGCTGATCAAGAAATGTTGGTTTCTTTTATGGATTTGGTGTTGAATAATAATTTTTTATACTTTGAGGGAGAATATTACAGACAATGCAAGGGGTCGGCCATGGGTGCTAATTATGCCCCCCTCTTTGCCAACACTGTTATGTTATGGTGGGAATTGCATTTATTGTTTAGTTCAGCATTTTTTAAGTTTTGTTTGACTTATTATAGATACCTGGATGATTTTTTTTTTATCTGGACAGGGACACGAGATGATTTGGACAAATTTATTAGTTTCATGCAGGAGAGTACTGATTTTCTGAGATTTTCTTATGTGGCAGACAAAGCTAGTATTAACTGTTTGGACATCAGTTTTTCTAAACAAAGTGATGGCACTTTAAAAACTAGAATATATAGGAAGCCAACATTTTGTAATGCTTATTTATATTTTACTAGTTGCCATCCTATGCACAGAAAAAAGGCATTGTGAGATGTCAATTGATCTGGGTTTCTAGACTGACATCTGATAATGGGGATTGCCTGAGGGAATTTAATTTTGTGAAGGACATGTTTAAGGAGAGGGGGTATCCACCTGACCTCTTGGACTCCATAGGCAATGAAATTTGAATGGGTAGACAAAACAAATATGCTCCCATTATCAAGTTTGGGCTTGGCCATCAAGTTAATTTGCAAAGTTTGGATACTACTAGGGAAATTGAACCATTTAAGGTCAACAATATGGTTATGCATTATACGGTAGAAGCTAGATGTTTTGAAAAAATTATTTCTAACAACTGGAATTTATTACAAGCTGGTAGTGACATTTGTCACTTATTTATTTCCAGACCGACTTTTACTTATAAAAATAGAAGTAATCTTAAGGCGATATTGGAACATACTGGATGCACATATGGGGTCCCCACTACAAGAAAATGCGAACATTGTACATATTGTACATATATTAATGTTAACAAAGGTGGTAAGATCAGAACATGGAATGTGGGTACATTTGTTAACTGCAACACAAAAATAATTATTTATTTAGCTACCTGTTGCTCATGCAATGCATTTTATATTGGTAAAACCAATAACTCCCTTAAACAAAGGATTTATCAACATATTTATAGTATTAGAAGAAAGGATAATAAAAGTGCACTTGCTCGACATTCATTATATTGTTTAAATTTTAATAAGTTTGTGTTTCTAATTTTGGAACAGCAGGTTTTGCACGGTACTGGTGGTGATTGGGAAAATGAATTACTTGGGAAGAAAATTAAATGGCAGCTTAAATTTGATGCTGCATATCCACCAGGGTTAAATGACAATATTTCTATTTCTAGTGAATTAAAGAGAAGGGCTTTGAAAATGTGGTTGTTTTTAACTATTTTTAACTATTTTCAAATTATCTTAATTCTTCACATGTATTTATTGTAAGCATGTGTCTTTAAATGCATTGGTTGTTTTTGAGGGGTGTGTTTCTTTGAATGTTTTTAAGTAGAACTTTGAGTTTAATATGGGTAGTTCTGAAGATGTCTGACTTGACAGACAAAAGCGCTTAACCATTCTCTGTTTTACTTGGATTTATTAAAACGCTGCTTTGTGGTTTCCTTTTGGACTGACTTGGTTTTCTGTGGATTTGTTTGGTGTGTACCTGGTTAAGCACTGGTGGAATTATTTCGATTAATGTGATATGTGGGGACGTCACTCTCCCCAAAGGGGATGATGATGCATTTTTTGGGATTCAGCTTGAAGTCATGTTTCTGGCACCAGTCATTTGTTTGAGTGAGACCCTCTTGGAGAACGTCCACGTCACTTGGGGAATTGATGACTGCACCCAGCTTGCAGTCATCTGCAGACTTGGTCAGCCATAGCCCACTGGTTTTGGCCCCTCAGAGAAGTATATCCATAATAACAGAGGCCCCAAGACCGATCCCTGGGGTACAATACTTGTTATGGGTCTACTGCTTGAGATGGCTTCCCCTATTTTGATTAGATGGGTTCTATCAGTGAGCCAGTTTGCTACCCACCTGGTAATATATGGATTGATGCCTAGTTGAGAGAGTTTATCTACTATACCCAAGTGGGGAATAGTGTCAGTCTTTGGCCAGGTCAGGTTGCACTGTCTTCCCCTCGTCCATGGCTTTGGTGACTGTCTCAAAAAAGTTGACTAGATTTAACAGACATGACCTCCCTTTGCCAAAGCCAGGCTGTATGGGGTCGAGTGTTTGGAGGTTGTCAGTGTCCCTGTTAATGAGGTCCATGATATTCCATTCCTTGGCCTTGCAGATCAGACTAGTTAGACTGATGACTGCAAAACAACTCTGACCACTAATAAATTTCACCGACTGTGAAAAAAGAACTACTCAATAGAACAAAGATTTATTCTCTCTAGCGCTTCAGTGTTGCCACCTTCCAAGAGTATCAAACTACTCCTGGAAGGTGGCAACACCGAAGCGCTAGAGAGAATAAATATTTGTTCTATTGAGTGGTTCTTTTTTCACAGTCGGTGAAATTTATTAGTGGTCAGAGTTGTTTTGCAGTTTGGAGTTATAGGAGTTTGTGGTGTTGTGGTTTCTTTTTTTTAGTTAGACTGATGAGTCTATAATTTCCTGGATCGGTGGGCGCTCCACCTTTGTGTAAAGGGATGACAGTGGCTGTCCTCCACTCCGCTGGGATAAAGCCGGTAATCAGGCTTTGGTTGTGTAGGGTGCCTTAATGATGCTGCAAGTTCATGCCTGATTTCATTAGGATGCAGCCTGGGATGTTATCGGGTCCCATGGAGGCTGTATTTTTTGCCTTAGAGAGGGCAGTGATGACCTGTTCCCTAGAGATAGGGGGTGGCAGCCAGGTACTGGGGATGTCCTGATTTACTGATGGGGGGGACAGAGGGGAGAAGTTTTCGCTGAATCTGTCAGCCAGTAGATGGGCTGTATTTACAGTATTTGTGTATGTGCTGTCCTTGACCACCTGTTCTGAACAGATCTGTGTGCTTCCTTTGAGATTGCGGACATACGTGAAAAAACCCTTATGATTGTCTCTAGTAGATGTGGCCAATACCATTTCTTGCTTTTTCAATTACTACTTAAAAGACAAAAGTGGATAATCATACAGAGCAGTATTTTCAGTGCCGGTTACTTCTCTGTCTTTTTAAAGTGGTTAATTTTCATTCTTATGTTATGCGTGACTTGTAGTTCTTAAACTCATATCCCCTTCCCCTACACACCTCCTCTTCATAACTCAAAGTGCCAAAGGTAATTTGAGCTGTTTGCTGCTGTGATTGATAGCTCACAACAGGGGACTAAACTCATGTACTGTTGCCTTGTACAAGCCTTTTCCTACTGCCCGTAGGACACTTAGTTTTGCTGCACGATAGCGTCTTTCTGTCCTCAAATTGTAATCCATATACAGTACTAATTTTTTAACATGTTGTTTGGCAAATCTGTCAACTTAATTTTGTAGGAATTCATGAGAAGACAAAAATTACTAAATTATGTCATAAATTGTTTTTTTAACTATCACTGTGATGATCTTAAAAATAGTTTTGCATTAATATGCATTTTCGGAACAGTGATTCAAGATTAATATATCATATTATTAGCTTACAGTAGTCCGCATTACTTTACCTGAAAAAAAAATATGAGGGACAAGTCCAAAGTGTGATTACATCAGGAATATTTTGCAAAGTCAGCAACATAGGCTATATATAGTCTTGGGACATTTACCTCCTACCATAGTGCTCTTCTCCGTGCCAGCTACCTGTAATTTGTCTCTTGCAACTGTATGACTTTTCCAAGTTTTCTAGAATATTTTTTGCAAGAGAAAATCATTCCTAATGCATCAGTTCAGAGTTTTTCACACATTTTTAGTCAGTATGCAGGATTTACTGTTTTGTTTGCCTTCATTCAGTATTTTACTTATGATTCCAGTCCTTTCAGTCTTTCAAAGTGTTGCTATGCATGTAATGTGCTTTCCTCTTTATAAAGCATTTAAATATGCATGTTATATTCTCTTACCTTTTCAATTTCAAGAATTCATTGAGTCACTTATTTCAGTGAAAATCTTTTTAATTACAGAGTCATCCAGATTTATATCCCTGCATCAGACAACAGATGAAAGTGCATGCGCTGACTATGCAAATACTGCCTTGCTTGGGCAGACTGCATTACTTACCTCACCTTACTGCCTTCGTTATGAAGACAGACCCTACTTATACTAAATATCAGTGCTGTAAACTTAATTCAGGAATGCCCAGTCCTACTAAGTGTACTGGCCATATTATGTCATAGCACTAACATGCCTATACACCTTTATCTACCAGTGTACAGCTAAAGCTGGCATGCACATATTGGCATTTAGTTTAATTCAGTAATGTTCTTATATCATTATGGTACGTTAACATAATACTTAAATCAGTGAATACGAAACTTAAAACAAATGCAGCTAAATGAAATATTATTAACCTTGCATCCTCCCCAACAGCAATTCAGTCATTATTTATTTATTTATTTTACATTTGTTTACCAGGTAATTCAGCGGAGACTAGGGGAGAAAAGCTCCAACTAATATTAAATAAATATAGCAGAATAAACATGATGAAGGAAAAAAAACACATATTACAGCAGAATAAAAACATGATTAGGAATACACAAGTTACAGGTATTTTTGCTTTATCAGTTAACATAAATACTAAGTAAAAATAGAAGTTGTTTAAGAATTGTACATATAGCCAAGTATCATAAAGTACCAGAGCACGCAAAACAGTATAGATTTACTTTATAACAAATCCAGGGTGTAGTCCTAACATAATATACGTTGGTGAGAATATAGGTGTGGCTGAGACCAGATAGATGTTTGAGAAAGTGCAGGTAGACTAAAGTACATGCTTAACGCAGTCTGTATGCACTGAGTGAAGAAGCTGATGCAGTGGTGAGAGACAGAGGAAAACATGAATGGTATATATGTTTTTACAACTGTAGAATAATTGTTATTGCTTTAGTAAAAACATCAATAATAAGAGAGGGTCCCTGGTGGTGGAAGCTACAGAATATGGGGCTGGTGTAGGTATTGGGATGTAGTTAGACAGGACAGGAGTAGGAGCATAGCCAATGATTGGTTAGGTGGTCTTTCAGAAGCTGCTTGAATTTGTGAGCATTTGTGGTGTGTAGGATGTTTTGGGGGTATTGAGCTCCAGGTGTTGGACACATTGTTAGAAACTAGGGAGTCCCCACAGTTGCTGTTCGGTTTAGTGACCTTTGGTAGAAGGCTGTCAGAGGACCTTAGGGATCTGCAGTTGGTATTTTTTTTAACTAGGTCTTTGAGAGCAGGGCAGTTTTCTGGTTGGTAGATGGAGTGAGCAATGTTTAGTTGGCTTAGGAATGATAGGTTGGGTAGTTCAATCCAGTTGAGTTTGTGAAGTGCAGTGCAGTGGTGTGATCTGTGTGGTTAGTTTGTAACAAGTTTGGCTATTTTATTGTAGCAGGTCTGTAGTTTGTTTGTCTTTTTTCGTAGGTTGGTAAAGATGTGAGCAGAGTATAGGAGGGTGGGTAGTACGTATGTTCTGGCTGTGGATAGTCTAGTGTTGTTGGTAAGGTATGGCTTAGCTCTGTAGACTAAGCCAAGTTTAATGTATACTTTTTTGTTGGTTAGTGCCATGTGTTTGTCAAATTTTAGACATTTGTCTGTTGTGACCCCAATAAGTTTTGTTTGTTTTACAGGTTTGATTTTAGTGTTGTTGGAATAGTAGCTAATGGGGGGTTATTTTTAGATTTGATATTGGAGAAACCATTTGTTTTGTTTGAGTTGAGTATTAGTTGGTGGTTGGTGAGATAGTTTGTCATGTAATGCTCTGGGTTTTTTCTTGAAGTTCAAGAAGGGTTGAGGCAGAGCAGATGAGGGAGGAATCATGAGCATATTGTACGATGGAGGCTAGGTGAGTGGAGTGCTGATATTATTGGTAAATATGATGAAAAAGAGAGGGGAGAGGGGAGAGATTGTTGTTCCACTTGACTGACTGTTGTCTGTTAGAAAGATAGCTGTGAGACAAGATAGAGAAGGTTGGGTGAGGGTGCTGGTGTGAATGACCTGAGACGTACCTCCCTGGACTACATGAAAAGAGACATAGAGGAGCTCTCTGAGCATGTAGCCCAGGCTGGTATGACCCTGACCTTGAGTAGCATCTTACCCTCACCAAGAATGATGCCACAATATGAAGACAAGATGATCAATTTCAACAATTGGCTTAAGTATTGGTGTCATTCAAAGGGGATCCAATGCCTGTCAGCTTGGGATGATATGCACGACAAGCCACGATGCTTTGCTAGGGACGGCTTGCACCTGTCACCCCTGGGCTTTCGGATATTGGCAAAGGCTCTTGCTACCCCCATAGTGCCTTTTTTATGCAAGGCTCAAAAGACAAACCCACCTCCATAGGTATCACAAGGGATAAGAAACTAAGAGTAATGCTACTCAACGCTAGAAGTCTAAACCTCAAGATGCACGCACTCGAAACTCTACTTAGCTTGGAGAACATCGATATCTGTGCAGTAACAGAAACCTGGTTCAGGACTCCCGAGAGCACCCCAGCACTACCAGGTTATACCTCATACCATGCTTTTCGGCCCCAAAACTTGGACCGAACCACAAAAGGAAGGGGAGTACCGATATTCATCAAAGATACCCACACCTCTAGGTTGGTGGCAAAGCATGAAGCATCAGAGACTATCCATGTGCAACTAACAGTGGGTAAAACTGCCTTACAGTTTATAGCCTGCTACAGACCACCCTCCCAAACCCAGGAACCCCACTCGGCCTTCCTGAGAACACTGGAAAATATGAAGGTTTCTCCGAACACCATTATATTGGGCGACTTCAACTACCCAAACATAGATTGGGAGCATTACTCTAGCTCCAACACCCTTGCCCAAAGGTTCCTAGAATTCATAAACTCAAATGGTATGGAACAACTTGTTACCACTCCCACAAGAGGGAAAACATACTGGACCTGATCATCACCAACATGGGGACTCTATGCTCCAGACCAGAAGTGTATCCCTCACTGGTAAGATCAGACCATAAACTGATCTCACTGGATATTCACATCCCAACCCCACCCCCTGCCCAGAAAACCACAGTGAAAAACTTCTCTAAAGCAAATTTCACACTCCTCAAAACCGAGGTGGAATCCTTCAAAGCCCCCAGGCCTGTGGAAAATACGGCCCAGACCGCAGAATCCTTTATAAATGCATTCTATGAACACCTTCAGGAATGCATGGATCATGCAATCCCAAATAAAACCAAGACCCAATCCTCCAAAGGCAGATGACCTGTCTGGTGGACCCCAGCCATAAACAAACTATACAGTAGAAGGAGGAAGCTACTACATGATAGAGCAAAATCCCAAAAAGGGAAGGCATCTCTGATCAGTATTAGCAAAAAACTAAGGGCACTCATAAAATCGTCAAAGGCCAGCTTCGAGAGAAAAATTGCAGAGGACACTAAAGATAATCACAAGGCTTTCTTTAGTTATGTTAGGAACCTGGGTGGGAATTCCCAGATATGCTCAGAATTAGTCCAAAATGACAAAAAATACACTGATCCCACAGACATTGCCAACATCCTAGCTGACAGGTTCAGCGCAAACTCCCCTCCCCACCAAAAGGGCAAATATCTATCCCAGCAGAGTGCTGCCCCCCCGACATCTCAGATGCTCAGGTGAGAGCCGCCCTCTCCAAAGCAAAAAACACAGCATCAATGGGACCAGACGGTGTCCCAGGCTGCATCCTACATGAACTCCAAGAAGAGCTAAACCCAAACATAAAACTACTGTTCAATCTCAGCCTTACTACAGGATAATGTACCCAAAGAGTGGCGTACAGCAACAGTGGTCCCTCTCCACAAAGGTGGTGCCTCAACGGACCCTGGAAACTATCGCCCCATAAGCCTGACTAGTATGGTCTGCAAAGCTATGGAAAGGATCATCATGGACCTCATAAATAAAGATATTGGGGACCTACAGACACTGGATCCTACCCAGTTTGGCTTTGTTAAGGGCAGATCCTGCCTCTTAAATCTGGTTGACTTCTTTGAAACAGTCACCAAGGCCATTGACGAAGGGAAGGTGGTCCACACAGCCTATCTGGACCTCGCAAAAGCCTTCGATACAATACCCCACTCAGGCATTATAGATAAGCTCACCAGCTTAAATATAAACCCCTATGTCAATAGATGGGTTGCAAACTGGCTCAAGGACAGAACCCACATGGTTAGAATTGCTGGAGCCATGTCAGACTCCAAACCAGTTACAAGTGGCGTCCCACAAGGCTCAGTCCTGGGACCTCTCTTGTTTGGTATATATTTCTCGGAGGTACAGGCCAACACGGAAGGACTGTGGCTGACCAAGTTCGCAGATGACTGCAAACTGGGTGCCATAATCGACTCTCCAGCCGACACAAGCATCCTCCAAAAGGGCCTCATAGAAACAGACAACTGGTGCCAGAGCCATGGCCTCCAGCTAAACGCCAAAAAGTGTATAGTCATCCCCTTTGGCAAAAACAAAGTGCCCACAAATTACCACATAGGTGGTAATCCATTAAGTACAGAAGAAGTCATTAGGGACCTGGGGACCCAAGTTGATAGCAATCTCTCATTTGACAACCACGTGGCCAAAGTGGTTAGAAAAACATTTTATATAGCCCACCTAATCATGAAGGGATTCACATCTAGATTAGGGGAGGTCATCGTGCCTCTTTACTCATCCCTCATCAGGCCCATAATCGAGTACAATGCCCCTTTTGGGATGTACCTTACCAAACACCTGCAGCAACTGGAAAGACCCCAAAAGTACCTCACCAAGAGGATCAAAGGGCTCAAACAGATGCCATATGCTGCCCGGTTAAAGAAACTCCAGCTCTACTCAGTGGCATACCGCCTGCTCAGAGGTGACCTGTGCCTGACGTATAAGGCCATGTCCAACCCGAATTAAGGGACATGCTGCACCTCAAAAATCCAAATCCCATCGAGCTACACGCTCGAGACTTGAACCTCAGCACTGAAATAAATAGGACATGCTGGAGGGACAGATTCATAACCCAGAGGCTCCCTTCACTATGGAATAAAATCCCAGTCCAGGTTAGGCAGAGTCCCTCATTGACTCTCTTTAAGAGGAATCTTGATGAGTGGATGGGAGATCATAGGTTTACCCCGGGTATCACTTCGGTGTCACTGTTAGACAGAGGCACAGTATACTAACCTCGAAAAAGGGCATAGCAAAATTAATTTAAAATGGGTGGCGAAAGCCAAACATACTCTGGCTAGGCTTATAAATGCCCTAGGGCAGATAGCCTAGTATGAACCTATGAACCTATTATTATTATGACAATTACTTTTCAGCACACCCAAGATGCTGAAATAAAGAATGGGACAAGTGCTAAATGGCTGTGAATGTACATCAGGAAATTAAGCATACATTAACAAAAGGGTTACTGACCAGCCTTAATTGGCTACTTAAAGTCAGTATTCTGGAATGTAAGTTAGGTGTCTTTTTTCATTCTGTGATTCCATGCCACTTTACTTTTTCCTTGTTAACAGCATTGCACAAGATTACTTATATGTTATATGACTCAGAGTTGGCTGTAGCACAATATGCAGTCTATGCTCCAAATCCCAAACAGAGATTATGTTGTAATACTGGGTGATTTTTAACCCAAGTCGCTAAGCCTTGCATTCCTTTGTAATGTTTTGTCTTTCTATTCAGACAGTACAGCACGGCAATATCAAGTGCAGCAAAGTCGCACACATAAAACAGTTTTCAGGATGTGTGCCAGGTTAAGTAGACTTTAAAAGCGTGTGTGTGAGAGTGTGAGATACTAGAACAGTTGCTATTCCTTGCTCACAGTGAAACTACCAGTTACAGAGTATCTGTTCTTAGCTGTCATAATGTGTCTGAGCTACCTAACAATATTTCTTTACTACATAGGCCAGATTTAGGTTAGTTTCTACACTTACACCTAATAAAGTGTCATTAGGCTATGCTACTGCCGCATGTAGTCTTCAAGAGAAAAGACAGCCATTTGTGACTAAACACTTGAACAAGTTTTTTTTTTTTTTTTAATTTCCAGTTTTAAAGCATGCAGTTGCCTTCAGACATCAGGTACATTTTGTCGTTTGCATGTTTACAATAAAAGTTGGCCATCTTAACTCATTTTCTGCAGTGATGGCCTGCCACCTAAGTGTATATTGTTAACAATGGTGATCTTGCTCTCCCTTGACAGCTTGTGAGTGGGCTAGCCAACACCCTCACTGGCCTAATTAGATTACTGATGATGCTCGCCCTTTGACTGCCAAAATGATGAAAATACTAAAATTCCCCTGTAGTCTTTACCCCTCTCCCTCCAGCTCTTGTCCTGCATTGGTTAGCCTGAGGTAATTTAAACCAGGGTGCCATTTTGTTTCCTTTTTTCAAATCCCACAGCAGCTGTTTGTTTCCCCTCGTGTGTAATCATTCTCTTGTAAATTCTTGGATTACTGATCTGTGCCTGGCTGCTCTGTTCTACCCTCACTACACTTGGGCTTTACTCCGCTCCCCTACCCAGTCCCCAATTCCCACCCAACCCCACTGTCTACCAATTTATAGAGACAAAACCACACACTCCCACTCATCAGCTCAACCAATCCCAAAACAACAACACAATTGCAAACATTAACAAGCTCCCTCCTTACACCCAACAAATCCTCCTACCAAGTGGTATACCCCCATACTATCATCACCAACCAAACTACTATGCATAAACCCTCAAGTAACTGTGTTTACCTCTCATCTCTTACTGCTAGCTACCTTTGTTGCACTTGACACCATTACCTGCTGCCATAATGCTCATATACTATTTCACCCTGCCCAACACCAACTTCCACCTACCAATCACAAAGTAACACTCCCTTCTCCAACATCCAACCCCATTTGTTGAACTACTCTACCACTGAGCTATACAAACTCAAATATATTAATCCCACAATACCCTCCACCAAACCCAACATAACTTCTACTCAAAATTCAGTCTCTGTGTCTATTCCTCCAAACACAGCTCCAAATTTGTGGTGATATACACCCCAGCTCAGGCTCCACAACTAATACTACCAGCCTCACTAGTCCAAACATACAGTATGCAATTAACTGAAAAAAAACCCTGTGACCTACTTATAGTTAGTATGAACACTAGAAGTATCTTGAACAAAATTGACGAAGTACACGCCACACTTTCCACTTACAACCCAGACATTACACTCATTACAGAGAGCTGTTTCAAACCCCACATTAAGGACAATGAGATACTTCCCCCAGGTTTTAATATAATCAGGGCTGATAGAACTATCAAAAAAGGTGGATGTGTCACCACAGTATGCAAGACTGTCCTCATGGTAGAGCTTATACATAAAGAAATCCCAAAATTTAACAATGCAGAAACCCTATTCACCAAAATTCAAATCAGGTCAACAGAAGCAACTAAACCTAGTGGGTATTTGCATACCCCCAAGAGACAACATATTTATTCTCGAGTGTATACTAAACTGGACAGCCGCAAACCTCCCTCAGCAGACACTACTAGTGGATTTTAACACTGACTGGAAATCCATCAATACAACTATCCCCTCTAATCACATCAACCTGATTCCTATGCTCAACTTATCCAAACACCCACCCGCATTGACAAAAATACAAGCAAGGAATCCATACTAGACTGGATCCTTACAAACAACCCATCTACTGCCATATATTATGGTATAGTGCCACCTGGCCTTAGTGACCATTTTCACACATTCATATTAAGACAACACCTCAAAACCACTAAAACAACCACACTTTGTGAAGTTCGTAATTCAAAAAAATTCATACCTGAGCATTTCATTATTGCACTTAGGTATTGCAACTGGGCTTCCCTAACAACCCTCACGCTAGACAAGACAATGGACTACTTCAATTCCACCCTTTTAAACATATTAAATCAGATGCCCCCCCCTGGACAATTTGAATAAAAAACAACCCAGCCCCATGGCTCTCTAAAAACAAAAGAACCCTTCTAAAACTTAGGGGTAAATCTTGGGTTGCATGGTTATCACAGTAAGACTGATCACAACAGGCAGATCTTCCTCGAACTATGTAATATATCAAAAAATAGATAAAGTAAGATAAGAAAAATCATTACACAGAGCTATGAGTAAAACATACTACTAACCCCCAAAAATTCTGGGCAGCTGTCAACCAAGTATTACAACCAGGCAAACCCACTACCCCTCCCCACAATGTCAGTGGAGATAATGTAAAAATAGCTATCCAATTTAACAACTACTTGACTTATTCCATCCTTAACCTAACTAGCAACAGCCAGACCTGCACTCCCCCTCAACCAATCATCAACCCAAACTCATACCCTATATTCACCCTCAAACCAGTTTCTATCGACACAACATACAAGCACCTGACTAAACTAAAACCCACCACCTTGGCAGTTGACAAACTCCCTGCAAAGTTCCTCGAAATTGCCGCTAGTGCTGTAGCTTATCCTATCTCAATAGTTACAACTGGTCTATCAATGAGCATACAATTCTAGCCCTTTGGAAACCCTCCTACATAATACCTGTGTACAAAGGTGGCCCCTCAACAGAACTTACCAACTACCGCCCAATAGCAGTCTTATCTTCCTTATCAAAATTCTTTGAAAATCCATCCATTCTCAGCTGATGAAACATTTATGTAAAAATAGTCCCCTCACCAACAACCAAAACAGCTTTTGCCCATCCCATAGCACCACCACAGCACTCATATCCTTCACCAACACTGTCAGTCAGTATAGGGACCAAGGAAACCTAGTGTCTGCCACCTTTCTCGATCTGTCCAAAGCATTCGATTCAGTATCCCACAGCAAACTACTTACTATTCTAGCCGAACTCAACCTAAACAACCCCTCCTTCCTCTGGTTTCAAAACTACCTATCCAACTGCAAACAAGCAGTTAAGTGGCATAATTCTCTCTTCCCCTTCTCCCAGTAACAGTAGGTGTACCACAGGGATCCATTCTGGGACCCCTACTATTTAATATCTTTACAAACAACCTCCACACTACCACCCTGCAAACTACAATAGTCCAATATGCAGATGATACTACACTGATCTACTCAGCCCCCACACTCCAAACACTCCAGACTAAAACCCTGGGGGCCTTCTCCAGTATCAAAAACTAGTTAAAAAACTCACAACTAATACTTAACCCCCAAAAGACTCATCTTATGCTTTTCCACCCCACCAAAACTATTGACTCGTCTGCTAATTTCTCCATCAGTTCAGCCAGTAACACCCACATCTCCCCAGTATCACAAGCTAAACTTCTTGGTGTAATACTTGACCAAAATCTAAAGTTTGACAAACATATAGTACAAACCATATCCAAAGTCCATAAAAAACTTGGAACCCTTAACTGCTGCAAAAACTATCTAACCAAAAATATTATATCCAGAACTCACCTTCGCTATATATTGCTCTATGCATCCATAGATTCATAGATTATTACTAGGCTAACTGCCCTCATGGACCATTTTTAAGCCTAGCCAATTACCCCCTGTGAGAATTAAACCCTGCACCTTGTGCTTCTAAGGTAAACACCTTAACCATTACACCACCCTCCCACCACCATCCCCTGTATTAGCAAACCTTTACAAGATTTGCCCATGTTCTATAATAAAACAGCTATATTCGCAACCATCTCCAATTTCTGCTCCCACCACTATCACTCACTAAAACAACTAGGTTGGCTAGAATTCCCCAACTTACTAAACTACAACCAATTCACCATGGTTCATTACTTGCTGTACCATCCAAACAAGATTCATGATCTCACAGGCTTACGCAACTTTCACAATTATGCTCGCCAACTGACACAGTGCTGGGGAATCCCACTACTTCTACACAGTTGCTAAAATATGGAATTCTCTCCCACCGGATATCAGATTACAAAACAACAGTCCCATCTTTAAAACCCAATTAAAAGTCCACCTCAGTCTCATCCGGCAATGTACCTGTACTAACCATGGCTATAAATCTTCCTCTGGCACTATTCAAAGGTCAAACGCATAAAAAAACTACCATAATGAATTGTATTTTTAAATTAATGTATATAACTGTATATAGTATTACTGTACTTTCTTACTCAAATACATTATATTTTCTGCTTTACTACTGTACACTCTATATATTGTACACTAATATAACTTCTCATTACACTGCGCCATGATAAACTATTGTTTGCTTGCTCTATTAATTTGTACACATATCTGACTTTTGTATTTTTATTATGTAAGTGGAGCTTTTGTATTTTTATTATTGTTATGTATGTGGAGCGTTTCTCCCCGGGTTTCTGCTGAAAACTGGCACCCGATTGCCCAGTCAGACCAACAATCAAATATAAAATAAAAATAAAATAATGTTGTACATAATGTGATTTCTAAATAGTCAATACCTGTTACTTAGTATGTTCTAACTGCATGTGCAATGTTTTCTGCTGCTTAAAATGGTTTCCATATTGATGTCTGTAAGCAAGCAGTAGTACTATCCTTTGTGATTTAAAATCATGACAAAGACCATGATAATCAAATGTCAGCCTCTTAATGCAGGGGGAGAATGCACTTGGAGCATTGTTTCTGGAGATTATGTTGCAACAAAGAAAGTACAAGCTTGAAGAACCCAAAGTAGGCTGGACATTTTCTACTAATACTGTGTATGGAAGAAAGTTGTTGTTTGAAGCCACCTTTGCACTGTATGAGCATTAGCATAGATACCAGAGTCTTTTTTTTTAACATATATGTACAAAAGCAGTGTGCCCAATATTTTTTCATGTTTAATAATTAGATTATTCTGGACTTCTTGCTTCAGCTACATCCTCTGACCCATTACTGATGAATTTACTGCACATCAGGAAGTTAGTTGGCATTACAAATACTCAATATAGGGATCTAAACTTCCTCTGCAATATCAACAGAACAGTTCGGAAGGACAGGTATATTTTGCAAATGATACAGTTCATAGGTTCATAGGTAGATACTAGGCTATCTGCCCTAGGGCATTTATAAGCCTAGCCAGAGTGTATTTGGCTTCTGCCTCCCTATTAGATTAGCCTACTGTGCCTCTGTAAAGTAGGCCACAGAAGGTACCCTTTTAAGATTAGTTTACTATGCCTCTGTCTAGCAAGGACACTGGGGAGATCCCAGGGGTGAATTTGCGATTTCCCATCCACGCGTCCTAATTTCGCTTGAAGAGGGTCAGGGTCAGCGAGGAGCTATGTCTAACATGAATTGGGATTCTATTCCAGAGTGAGGGGAGCCTCTGGGAAATGAATCTGTCCC
This sequence comes from Protopterus annectens, assembly GCF_019279795.1. Taxonomy (NCBI): domain Eukaryota; kingdom Metazoa; phylum Chordata; order Ceratodontiformes; family Protopteridae; genus Protopterus; species Protopterus annectens. The sequence goes on along the minus strand of NC_056738.1, from coordinate 28,150,602 downwards.
TCCAGCATGTCCTATTTATTTTTGTGCTGAGGTTTAGGTCCCTGGAGCGTGTAGCTCTAAGGGACTTGGATTTTTTGAGGTGGAGCATGTCCATTAATTCTGGGTTTGACATGGCTTTGTACGTCAGGCGTAGATCGCCTCTGAGTAGGCGGTAAGCAACTGAGTAGAGCTGGAGTTCCTTTAGTTGAGCTGCATAGGACATCTGTTTGTAGCCCATGATCCTCTTGGTGAGGTACTTTTGGGGTCTCTCCAGTTGCTGCAGGTGTCGGGTAAGGTACATCCCAAAAGGGGCATTGTATTCAATTATGGGCCTGATGAGTGACGAGTAGAGGGGCACAATGATCTCTCTTGATCTAGATGCGAACCCTTTCATGATAAGGTGGGCTATATAGAAGGTCTTTCTAACCACTTTGGCAACGTGATTATCAAAGGAGGGATTACTATCTACGTTGGTCCCCAAATCTCTAATTACTTCTTCCGTACTTAATGGATTACCACCTATGTGGTAATTTGTGGGCACCTTGTTTTTCCCAAAGGGGATGACTATGCACTTTTTAGCATTTAGCTTGAGGCCGTGGCTCTGGCACCAAGCATCCATCTCTGTGAGACCCTTTTGGAGGATGCTTGTGTCAGCTGGAGATTCGATTATGGCCCCCCAGTTTGCAGTCATCTGCGAACTTTGTCAGCCATAATTCCCCTGTGTTAGCCTGAACCTCAGAGAAGTATATACTGAACAAGAGAGATCCCAGAACTGAGCCCTGTGGGACGCCACTTGTAACTGGTTTGGATACGGACATGGCACCTGTGATTCTGACCATGTGGGTTCTATCTCTGAGCCAGTTTGCAACCCATCTTGTGATATAGGGGTTGATATTTAAGCTGGTAAGCTTATCTTTGATACCTGAGTGGGGTATTGTGTCGAAGGCTTTTGCGAGGTCCAGGTAGGCTGTGTGGACTACCTTGCCCTCATCTATGGCTTTGGTAACCGTTTCAAAGAAATCAACTAGGTTTAAGAGGCAAGATCTGCCCTTAACAAAGTCAAATTGGGTAGGGTCCAGTGTCCAGTGTCTGCAGGCTCCCGATGTCTTTGTTTATGAGTTCCATGATAATACGCTCCGTAGCTTTACAGACCAGACTAGTCAGGTTTTATGGGGCGATAGTTTCCGGGGTCCGTTTTGGCACCACCTTTGTGGAGTTGGGACCACTGTAGCTGTACGCCATTCTATGGGTACATATCCTGTAGTAAGGCTAAGTTTGAACAGTGACTTAATGTGAGGGTTCAGTTCTTCTTGGAGCTCGTGCAAGACATAGCCCGGGACACCGTCCGGTCCCATAGATGCTGTGTTTTTTGCTTTGGAGAGGGCAGCTTTCACCTGTGCATCTGTGATGTCAGGGAGGTTACATTCAGTTGGGATAGGCATTTGCTCCTTTGGTGGGGAAGGGAGTTTGCGCTGAATCTGTCTGCCAGGATGTTAGCTATGTCTGTAGGTTTGGTATATTTTGTACCGTTATGCAACAATTCAGAGCATGTCTGGGAGTTTCCGCCCATGTTCCTGACATAACTAAGGAAGGCCTTGTGATTATCTTTAGTGTCTAGGGCAATTTTTCTTTCGAAACTGGCATTTGATGATTTTATGAGGGATCAAAGTTTCTTGCAAATACTGATCAGAGATGCCTTCCTTTTTTGGGAATTTACTCTGTCATGTAGTAGCTTCCTCCTGTTGAAGTGAACAGACTCCCCAGCCACATAAAACAAAGTTCATCTCTGTCCATTCTGAAGCTCACTTTACATCTGTGCATGAGAAAAATAAAATTTACCCCAGGACTGCCTTTTGTACTAATAGACAGATGCAGCTCTTAAATGCTTTATCCCCTGCTTGAGTCTCCTCAAATTATCTATGATATGATCCAAGTTATTCTTATTAGAAGTACTATATAATTATCAAAATAAAAGGGAAATTGGCTAAGCTTAAAATGACCCACAAGGGCAACTAGCCTTGTACTTACCTTTGAAAATAATCCAGATCCCAAAGGTATTGCTACTTAATGATAATAAGCTTAACAAAAAATTCGGCTCTCTACAAGCAGTCCTTTCCCTGGAAAACAGATACATGCTTCATCATGTAAATATGCTCCAAGAACATTGAGAGCACTCAATCAGTGTAGAGTTTCAACACCTACCATATCTTCATGCACACCACACGAAATGAAGGCACTAAAGGCAGTGATGTGTCTCCATTACTCTAAAAAAATAAACTTCACCTCCAGTCTAATTGGACCAGATACTAGTCTGGAACTTAATTCTCTACTCCCAACTTACTATTAACAAGACCCCTTATCACATCATGGCTAACTACAGGACCCCCTCTATGTTTCCATCAGCCCATAAATCTGTGTATATGCTCTAATGTGTATATCTAGAGATTTCTCGACTTCATCATTGCAAAGTCTCTGGACTAGTTAGTCCGCACTCCAACCAGGGGTAGTAAAATTCTGCAAGTTATCCTCTCCAATATGGGACTACTATTTCCACAGTACCGAAAATGACATTGCTGAAAACTGAATTTAACGAATGAACACAATGCCTAAGGATTTCACAGGGTAAGTATCCAGATGGCCAACAAGGGGAACTTGGCCCTTTTCCACACTGTAGTGCAATCCTGGAGTTGGTATATTTAGTTAGGGGAGGTGTGGAGGCTGCAGCTCCCCACCTGGGTGGATTTGAAGCAGTGCTGTGCGTTTCTTTGTTAGACAGTGGCCACCTGGATACTTACCCTGTGAAATGTTTCGGCATTGTAACTGTTCATTAAATTCAATGTATGTGTGTGTGTGTGTGTGTGTGTGTGTGTGTGTGTGTGTGTGTGTGTGTGTATGTATGTAAGAAGGGACGTGATGATTAGTGATCAGTAGCATGGTTTCATGCCGGGAAAGAGCACTACAGATGCGATGTTTGCTTTGAGAGTGTTGATGGAGAAGTACAGAGAATGTCAGAAGGAGCTGCATTGTGTTTTTTGTATACTTAGAGAAAGCATATGACAGGGTGCCGAGAGAGGAGTTGTGGTATTGTATGAGGAAGTCAGGAGTGTCAGAGAAGTATGTAAGAGTGGTACGGGATATGTACGAGGGTAGTGTGACAGTGGTGAGGTCTGCAGTGGGAGTGACGGATGCGTTTAAGGTGGAGGTGGGGTTACATAAAGGATCAGCTCTGAGCCCTTTCTTATTTGCAATGGTGATGGACAGGTTGACAGACGAGATCAGACAGGAGTCCCTGTTGGCTATGATGTTTGCAGATGACATTGTGATCTGTAGTGAGAGTAGGGAACAGGTGGAAGAGACCCTGGAGAGATATATGCTCAGGAGTGTATTTGCGGTCACCCATCCATTGATCTAGGGGTGCCTGTTCTAGGGAAGGAGTAACCTCTGAGATACATACTAATCCCTCTATTATGTATTATGTTACAGACAACGTTTAGATGCCTATATTGAGTATTTCTGATGTTATTTGTTTTGTGCATGAGCAGTAAGTCCGTTAGAACTGTAGCAAATGATAATGTGCAGAAAAGGCAAAGATTGCTCCTCAGCAATCTGTAGGAGACGGAATACAGGGATAGGGCTTAAAGGCAATCCAGTTAGGACATTTTCTACATCATGTATTCTTTTTTTGAGGAACCTTTGTAGACATTCAGGTTGCGTATGCCTGGTTAATTAACGTACTGAAGGAGACATTGTAATCAATGATTGTTTTAATGAGGGCTGAATTCAACAAAGTCATAGCATCTTTGGAACTAGACACCATACCCTTGCTTGTAACTTGCACTACATAGAATGATTTCCTTACTACAATAGACAAGTGACAGTCAAAGGCCAAGACACTGTCTATATACATTACCAAATCACTTACCACATAATCTATTCCTGGGGGAGTACTGTTAATGTAGTTCTTTCATGGGATGTGTGTCTTACCAAAGGTTACTGATACACATTTCTTGGCACTGAGCTTTAGACTGTAACTCTGTCACCCATTATTACTTTGTATTAGGCCTTCTTGGACAGTGTCTGTGCCCTTTGGGGTATTCTATGAATGTGCCTAGTTTGCAGTCATCTGTGAACTTGGTCAACCAGAGGCCATTGATGTTTGCCTTAACTTCAGTGAAGAAGATGCCAAAAATGAGAGGCCCCAGTACCAAGTACTGAGGGTCTCCACTAGCCTGTTTTTTTGCAGAGGTAGGCTCCCCTGTCTTCACGCTTGGGTTCTAACTGTAAGTTAGTTACTCCAATACATTTAATTACCCCACTGCTTACACATATACAAAGCTGGCTAACCAATCTTGGCTAGTGGGAGACAGCTTCACTCACTGCCTTGGTCGTTTTGTCTGGAGGTTTCACATGTAAATACATTTATCTATAACCTTACCACAGAAACTGTCAGCTGTCACCAAAACTGCAGAAATGGCCAAGTACCTTGCAACCAAGTCATATTGTACACCTCATCACCCCCTGGAAAAGATGTAGGTCTGGAGGTCTCAGCTACACTGTTACAGCCATACTGCACCCCCCCCCCCAAAAAAAATGTATAGACCATGACCTGACAGTACAGTATATTATCCCTTTTGCCGTATCATACTGATTGCCTTTTGGTTACAGTACAGTACAAGGCACATTAGCCATTAGTCTTTGCTTACAAGTCATTCTGTGACAAGTCTCAGTGCTATATCATGGCAGCCAGTTCCACAGATGTCCATTCGCAGTGGCACTGGCATTCAGCACAAAGCATCTGTGCCACATTACATGCAGATTACAAGCCTAGTGGGGACTAATCTGGTCAACAAAGACTAAATAAATAAATAACATAAGACACTCTATCCCTCTATCCTTCCCACTTCTTAGCTGCTCTCAAAACATTACTTAAAGTTCACCCACTCTACAAACTAATGTAAATATTGTACATAATACTCTGTTTACTAGAATGTGCATGTACAGTCATTTGAACTGTTCATGTAATAGCTCACGATTTTTTTTTTTTTTTTTTTTTTTTATTAAATGTTTTGCATTTTACCCAGCCTCATCCTAAACGTGGTCTGTGCTGATCAGTGCTTACCCCAGTAAATAAATATTACACACACACACAGTGTATGTGTGTGCGCGCACGTGCACTATATGTATTTTATTTAAGGCCTATAATAAAATCAAGCTCTACCCACAATTATAAACAGATAATATATTACATAAAATATATTAAACAAGGTGCTGTACAAACAGTAGCATATAGAGTTACCTCATTATTAAGTTATTACACTGAAGTATAATCCGCAAAATAAAATGTGTAAAGCATTAAGTAGACCTAATTAGACCAATAACAAAAAGCTGTAATGTATTAATTTATGCAAACTCTATCAGTGGCTCAGTCTGTCACCCAACCAACAAGTAAATAGTTATAACAAGTGATTACACACCCGGTAGCCTACAGTGGCACACAGTAAGTCATGAAGTGCTAAAAGAGGTGTAAACAGACAGCAGAAAGCAGGTGCATACATTTACAAAATTAAGAAAGGCACAGCAGAAATCAAAGCCTAGCCTTTTAGCATCATTGGTGAGGAATGTTTTTAAGCCACCTTGTTGCATGTGATTGGAATAACATAATGTTAGTGTATTTCCCTGCTTTGTGTAAAAGGCATGTAGTCTTAGTTGCTCTGCTTAGTTGTAGATGATTTTGACTCAGTATGTACTGTGTACACAAAGTCTTAGGGAATAAATAATGTCACAGGCCCACCAACCAACATGAGACTGTTAGTAACACTGAAATGCCCACTAGTATTAATTGTTACATATATGCAACCCAAATCTTAGCTAGAAATAGTGCTACAGAAATATGAAGAACCTTTGATAACGTTTCCTTATGCAGAAAAATAAAAGCCAGAATTACCTCCTCGGCAACACAGAGATCTTACTTGACAAAAAGCCAGACTTAGGTGAAATAGTGCTCTAGGCAAGGATTCCATGACACCCAACCCCACGCTCCCCCCTCCTCCTTATGGGAGTGTATGTCTCCCACAGCTCCTCTACCCCTGTTTCCTGTTCACAGCCTCCCCACATAATCCACATTAGTTTTTTAACCTTTTTATGACATGTTTTGTATTACTATTCAAATTGTTCCTGCATCCTTTTAATACACCCAGTGTGGGACAGACAGCACTGTAATATCTGTGGAGAAAGTAAGTGAAATGAGCCAAAGTTTTGGGAATTCTTGTTCTGAGCTGCATTTTAGAGGTTTTATTTTTCTCAAAATATTGATCCATAGGTTCTTAGGTGTGTACTAGACTAATGGCCACTAAGCCCTTATAAGACTAGCTGTGCAATCCAAATGTGATCCATGAATTTAATTTATATAGGGGTGATTTGCTGACTGCCTCTGTCCATCAGAGACATAGAATCCAAAGCAGAAGTGAAATTGTGATTACCCATCCTTTGTTCCAAGTTGCACTTGTATATGGATAAGGAGGAACTCTGCTTCACATGGGTGGCAGCCTGTTCCAGTGAATGGGAATTCTCTGAGAAATGTATGTCTTTCCAACATGTCCTATTTTATGTCACAAGCAAAATTTTGGCCTTTTAATTTAGTAATTCTGATGCTATTTGTTTTGTGGATGTGCAAAAGGTTCACCAAAATATAACTGCTCCCAATTTGTAATAATATGTGAACTTGATTAGCCAGAGGCCTTTGATATTGTCATCAACTTCTCTGATGTCAAAGCCAAAGAGGTGTGGGTCCAGCACAGAGTGCTGGGGAACTCCACTGGTGACTGGCCTGTTTGTGGAGGTGGATTCACCAGTTCTAACCTCCTGAGTCGTATCAGTGAGCCAGCTAACTATCCAGCATCTTATAAAGGGGTTTATACCTAGTTGAACAAGTTTGCTGATGATGTCCAGTTGGTGTATTGTTATCAGATACTTTATTTTTATTTTACATTTGTTTATGGGGATAGTAGCCCATTTTCAGCTGAAGCCTAGCGAGAAATGCTCCAGAGATAGTAACATAAGTAGTAAAAATTAAACAAAGTCAATAGAAAATTCATAGCAAAAAGCTAAGCATTGATATCAGATATTACATACACATTAAGAAATAGCCGGTCATTCCTTCATCAGATAGGCATTAGCTATATAAAGTTAGTGGAACATTGGTAGCAAAACACTAAGCATTGGTATCTAATATTACACACATTAAGAAATAACAGTAGGTTATTCCTTTGTCAAATTGGCAACAGGGTAGTACAGAGCAAATAAAAATAAGTGTATGTTGTAGATGAAGTACTGCAAGGCACTGGATAGTGAAGTAGGGGATGAATTAGGAAAGAAAGAGGGAGGAACGAGATTATCCTGGGATGATACAGGTGCAGAGCCAGTTATTGAAGAGGTGTTGTTTGAGTATCTGCTTAACTCTATTGATGGTGGGGGTGGTGAGTATGTTTTGTGAGATGCAGTTCCAGATTTTAGCAATATGATTAGCAAATAGGGAGTCACCAAAAGAGTTACTAGTTTTGTGGCATTTTAGAAGTAGTTTATTGGATGAGCAAAGTGCATGGGTGGCGTTGTAGGGTTGGACTAGGTTTTTTAGTGCTGGACAGGCATCTGAATTATAAATATGAGCATTTGTCATTTGGCTATGTTATAGAAGATGTGGTAGTTCTAGCTGTTGTAGCTGGCTTAGGGCAGTGCAGTGATGAGCTAGCTCTATTAGGAAAGTTGGCAGCAAATTGAGTAATTTTGTGGTAGCAGGACTGTAGTTTGGAGAGTTCTAATTTTCTAAGGTTGGCCGAGATGGGTGAGGCATACAGAAATGTGGACAGAAGGTGTGTTCTTGCTAGGGCCTGTTTGGTGAGAGGGGTGAGAAATGTTCTGGACCTATGCAGGCATCCGAGTTTAATATGTATCTTCTTGACAGTAAGGGCTTATCCGTGTCATATTTTAATGAGCTATCTATTTTGACATCTAAAAGTTTAGTGTTATCTACTGGTTCAATTTTGGTACAGTTGGTTGCGAGGATATAGGGAGGGGGAGCGGGTTTTGTGGATTTATTATTAGTAAATATCATAAGCTTTGTTTTGTTGATGTTTAATATGAGTTGATTCTCCTTGAGATAGTTCTGTATCTGAGAAGGCTTGCTGGGTTTTGAGTTTTAGTTCTGGGTAGGAGGGGACTGTGCAAATGACTGTTGAGTCGTCTGCATATTGCACTATACTAGTGTATTGGGTGGCAGTGCTGAGTTTATTTGTTAAGATGGAGAAGAGTAGGGGACCAAGTATTGAGCCTTGTGGGACTCCAACAGTAATGGGTAGTGGTGGTGATAAGTCGCTAGCCCACTTGACACCTTGCTGTCAGACAGGCAGCTATGGAACCAAGTAAGTGCTGAGAATGAAATATGCATGGATGATGGTTCTTGCATTAGTATCTGATGGGAAACAGTGTTGAAAGCTGTAGACATGTCTAAGAATATGGAAGAGACGAGCTTATTGCTGTTTTTGTAGCTATTGATAGTATCTGTGAAGCTTAAAAGAGTGGTGGTAGTACTATGTTTAGGCCTAAAGCTGTGCTGAGAGTTGGAGAGCAAATTGTTTTGTAGTGGGTAGGTCAGAAGTTGGGAATTTATTTATTTCACATTTTTTAACCGGGTTAGTCCACCTGAGTTTGCAAACTCATTTTCAGTGGAGACCAGAGGGGAAAAGCCCTAGCAAACATCAGTAAAGATAACGTGGCAATATACAAATATTAAATAACAATCACAATACAAAATAATTGTAAAAAAGAAAAGGTTATTCCCTATTTGCATTGCATTGATAGTAAGCAACCCATTTTCAGTGGATACCCAAAGGGAAAGAGCCCCAGCAAACATAAGCAAAGATAAACATACAGAATGTATACATTTCTCCAGTATTTTGCTAAGGGTTGAGAGTATACAGTGAGCCTGTAGTTGGTTACTTCTGTGAAAGGCCCTCCTTTATGGAGGGGAATGATGTGGGAGATTTTCCATTGTATTGGTACGTATTGTTAAGTGATGGAGCGATTGATGAGCACAGATATTGGGTACGAAATGGAGTCAGCTCCGAGTTTTAGAAATTCATTTGGGAGTTGATCGGTGGCTAGAGTAGTGGGTTTAAATTTAAGGATGAGTTTTTTTATTTAATTAGTCTGGATGGGTTGAATCGAGAAGGTGGAGGAATGAAGGTCTGAAGTGGTGGGAATGGTTAGAGGGGTATTGTTGCAGTTATTTAATAAAGTTTGGATGGAGTTGACGAAATGTGAATTGAATTGTGTTGCAATTGATGTGTTATTATTTGAGACTGAAGGAGAGGGAGTGATGGTTTGGCCAGGGGATAGGAGTTGTTTGATGGCATGCCAGAATGTCAGGATTATTTTTATGCTTTTGTTGGATTAGAGTGTGGTATGATTTCTTGTCATTATGAATATGTTTTTTGGCTAGATTTTTTAGTTGGTGATAGTTCTGTAAGGAGAGTAGGGTTTTGGAAGATTTGTAGCTTAGCCCATGCTCTGTCTCTCTGTTTCATGATATTAATTGTTTCCTTGGTTAGCCATAGAGTTGGGGTTGTTTTGCAACACATTTTTTTCTGATAGGGGCTAGTGAGTTTAGTATATCTAAAAATGATTTATTGAAATAATTAATGGCTTCGTCAAGGGAAAGGTGATTTAAGGGGGACCAGTTGTGATGTTTTATGAGGGAATTAAAAATTTCAGAAGAAAAGTTTTTTTTGGTATGAATCTGTTTATAGATTGTGCTTTTGGTTGAGTTAGCGGTATGTCTAATTAGGAAGTTGGGAGAGTGATCGCTGAGAGTGTCAGGGAGGCTGCCGTCTTGGGTAGAGAGGTCAGAGCGGTTTGAGAGAATCTAGTCTAGTATAGAGTGTTTGTTATTATATTTATCAATTCTTGTAGGGGTGGTGATTAATTGGGAGAAGCCAAATAAGTTGACAAAGTTAGTTGGGCTAGTGGAGATCCATGAGGGAGAATTTGCTGGAGAGAGAGATTCCTTTCCCAAAGGCTACCTCATGCATGGAATAAACCATGTAAAACAAAGTCCACCCCTCACTTTCTTCAAAAAGAATTTAGTTAAATGGATGAGGAACTGTACATTCACTCCTGGGGTGCTGCCCGTGTTCCTTATGGGCAGAGGCAGTCTGTAAAATGATGCAGGGATTTAACACCCAGAGGTCCACTACTTTGATACTACCCCATCCAATAACTGGTGAATAAAGACAATATTGTCATATCCTGGGTATTATTGGCATTTAAGATTTGAATCCTGTAACCAAGTACCACCTAACCGGCCTGAACAAAGAGAAGATAAATGTCAACTGCTTACCTGGAGCCAGGATCCACCAAATCACGCACACATTCATGAACCTATGATGGATCTAGTGTCTGGAAATCTCCTATGTCATTGCTGATAATTTACCTGATAATTCTTTCCATGGCTTTGCAGGTAAGACTAGTCAGTTTAACGGATCTGCAGTTTCCAGGATCTGTTCAAAATTCACCGTTATGAAGGGGGATGACCATTGCAGTCTTCCATTCACATGGTACAAAGTCTGTTTTAAAACTATAGTTAAATACTGACTCTAAGGATCCTGATAAGTTATATATTAGGCTATTCGGGAGGCGTCCTGTGATGTTATCATGGCCCATTGAGGCTGTGTTCTTGGATCTAGTGAGTGCAGCTGGTAAATTCTCTCTAGTTATAGCTGAAGGTGTTTTGTTTGAGGGTATTTTTGGGGAGATGGTTGGGGGTGTGTGAGGGGTTAATCTGGAAATTAATTTGACCACTAACAGTTTCACTGTATTGGCAGGCTTAGTGAATGTGACACCATTAACTACCAGTTCAGCACATTGCTTTGTGCCGCCCTTGAGTTTTCTGACGTAGCTGTAGAAGGCCTTATGGATATCTTTCACTTAGGAGGCTATCATAACCTCAGTGTTGGCTTTGCTTGATCTAATTAGCCCTCTTAGTTGCCTATTTACTTTGATGAGAAAGTTTTTATCTTTATGCGAATTACCCATCCAGATTATTGCCTTACTTTTTCTCCTGTTGTATATCCTGTTTCATTTGGGATGCCACCAAGGTGGTTTGTTTGTATGGCTAGTCCTGGGCTTACTTCTGGTAACTAAAGCAGCCTCTCTGCAGCCATTGACTGGGCCGTACTGAGTTTCTGAGATCAATTCAGCGGAGGCTGCTTTGTTCTATGGGTTTGGAGGGGCACTGAATTTTGAAAAAAAAACATTACTTAATAAAAAGTAATTTGTCTTGGAATAGTTCCCATCTGTTACTGGTTTTAATGGAATTATGGAGCCAGTTGTGATTTCAAAGGAGACAGCTTTATGGTCAGATCTTACCAGGGAGGACATTGGGAGGTGCAGATTTTGCCAGTATTTTAAAGCATGACATCCACTAGATTCTAGTGGGCATATTCACAGTTTGATCAATGGTGTTTCTATTTTTATAAAGTCTGGAAATCTCTGTGCCTGTAGATTTAAGCTGTCTGTAGAGTCTATAGAGGGGTAATTAAAGTCTCCATGATGTAGGATGTTAGGTTGGATATTAAGTGTCTCCAGTAGGCCCAAGTAAGAATTGTGAGCTTCTTGGGACAAGGAAGGTGACCTGTAGCTGGCTAGGATATGGTATGGGATTTTATCTATGTGATCTGCTTGTGGAGGAATTCCATCATGTCATTCCCACCCTTGTCTGTGCAGCTAATGGTCTAAAAGTCTGAAAGGTACTGAGACCTTCCATTGCCTGGGTACTCTACCACTTTAAACCATGTCTCAGTAACTTTATTCTCTAGTGTGAGGAGGGCTTGGAGGGGGTTGTACTTTTTGTATGTTTCTTGTATTGAGCAGTGACACCTTGCGGATCAGTTCAGTTGATTTTGCTATGTCACTAGGATTGTTAGTTTGTCATTCTTGAAAAAAGGCAGTATGGTGTGGATAAAGCTTTAGCCAGTGTTTGAAAACCTAACAGGGAAAGGTGCAGACCATCCTTGGCAAAGCAACATGGACTTTTAATCATATCCCTCCAAGCTGACAAATATTGGACCCTTTTGAATGACACCATCCTCGGTGATGGTAGTATGCAGATCAGTGCTAGGCTCATACCAGCCTGAGACATACAGTCTGAAAGTTCCATAATGTCTCTCAATGTAGTCCAGACAGGTACATTTCAGATCAATTACACCTACATGAACTATGGTGGAATCACACTGGTACCGATGATATAATGACATGAATGTGTGCGTGATTTGGTGGGTCCTGGCTCCAGGTAAGCAGCTGACATTTATCTTCTCTTTGTTCAGGCCGGTTAGGTGGTACTTGGTTACAGGATTCAAATCTTAAATGCCTTTAAAGCCACATTATAAACCTGTCCTTGCTGTTAAGTTATCTCCCTGCCCCATGTCTGTTGTGTGGCAAAACTTTGTTGTAATTTAAGGCACGATATAAAGACTATTCCTTGTGTTTAGTGCCCTCCCCACACACACACACATGCATGCACAGAAACATGCTTCTCGCTCAATTGCTGTCACAGACACCCATACACACAACCATATCCTACCTAACCTCTAATTAACCTCATATTGTGACCTCACAGGCAGCCACACACACCTTACATCAGTAATACCTCTAAATACACATACACACTCACCCCTACATTATCTGCCTGCTAAACTTTCCAGCACTAACTTATAACATGGTGTCTGACAGTGTTAAGTAACATGGGAGAAGAGAATCTCTGAATCACTCATCTGCCTAAATACCTTAATGCAGGTTTTTTTGGAGAAAGCATATGGCTTAGGTAATTAGTAAATGCTGTTCCCCCTGAATGTCACAAAGACAGCTCACTGTAGTTTTGTTCCTCTTTATGCTAATGCACCATAGTATGGCTGTCTCTGAAACTGAAATGGTTACCTGTGGTCTAAATGGTGTCATGGTGACCTTTCTGACTCCATGCTGTAGGTCTTTACTCCAAGTTTGCTTCTTTCTGCACACTCTCGACATCTTAACCAGGCAAAAAGTGCATTATAATAACTGTGAAAGAAAAAAATGAAATTAACCCATTGCTAGAAATAATGAGGTTATAGATGCTTTAAGGGGCATTGTAGAGAACTGCTCCATTCTTTTGATTAACTGATGATATGAACAAAAAAGATGACTAAGGAAGAAAATAAGTGGTGTTTGACAAATCACTCCATAAAATGAGAAGACAAATTATTGTGTGGACACAAAAATCATATCCTTGGAATGCAACCTGTATGTTTGCTCCAGTATCTAAAGAAAAAAACATCATCTGAGCATCCATCTGGTGTTAAACTCGAGTGAAGGCACAAACAGTCACACTCACAATTCAGTTGACTGAGACCATAATAATATACAGCAAGCATCCTCGCCTCTGCCCCCAAAAGACAGCCAGCTTCTGTGACCTACTGTAATGTCAGACAGGGATGAAACTGAAACAATACAACACAGAAACATATTTTTAAGTGTTGCTGTTATCTGTAAATACCAGCATGCCTCTTTGCCCCATTCATACAGAATTAATTAATTGTACATACTTCTGATGTTTGATTGTGAAATATTTTATGATTATTATTATTATTATTATTATTATTAACAGTAGCTTACTTATTGTGCGAAACAGTGCACTACCCATAGACAAGCTATAGTGACCTTCTATGCACTCCAGAGGTATAAGCAGGAAGTAATAAAATAAATAAACAAATAGTAGCTCTGAGGGTTTGGCTTTTACGTGATCCATTTAATGTCTAATATTTATTCTTTTATTATTGCTACCCAGAACAGTTATGCATGTCTCTGGCAGTACTGTGTGATTCCACTGTTAAAAAAATCAGTAATATTACTGAGTCTATCACAATAAGCACAAACACTTACTTGCTGAATGTTACAATAAAACTGGATGAACACCAATTTGTCTTTGTCATGCCTTTGGAGTGAAGCCAGTACACAAGGATAAATTCAGACAGACACGGGGGTGGGGTGGGGGCATGCAGACAACACTGTCCCTATGCCCACAGAAGCTGAAGTGACATACTTTGCACACCTCTATGCAGGGGTAGTTGTATGGTGGGTGGGACTTTGGGCAGAGATCACTAAAAGGTCTATTTTAAAATCTGTTTATACAGCTAGACGTGAGGGAGGATGTCAAGCCACTAAAAGCTCTGAGGGTGAATGTTTTGTAATAAATTTTATGCCTGATTTTGAAGGTTAAATCCCTTTTTCCAATAACCAGGGGAGTTAGTTATATATGTGCCCACCAACACTGTGTATACTCACAATTGAAAATCTGAAATATTTTTCACACACAAAACACACCCCCCCAACAATTCAAAAATAAATGTGAGAAAAACAGATATAGTAGTCTATAAAAAGCCAGTAGTAGTACTGATCACTGAAGTCGTTACACAGAGTGATTGGTCTTGTGTACAGAGAGAGACAGTCTTAAAATATCAGGATTTGTATGCAGAAATGAGAGCAGTTTGAAAGAAAGATACCCAGATAGTTCCAAAAGTAGTACAAGCAGTAGGTCTAATAAAGAATCTACAGTAATATCTAGATCTACAATTCATACATTTACATGTATTGGTAGCACAGAGTCAATTCTAGGCACATTGTAGGTGCTGCAAAGAGCACTTTTGGATAACATCAAAGAATGAAACAGTACCAATATCATGACCTTTAATTATACTCTGACCTAGGAATCTAGTTCATTCTGTCATGGTATTAGAAAGCCAGACAATGTGGAGAAATTAAACAAGGAGATACTATTAAAAATAAATACATAAAATTTGTCTCAACTTCATTTTGGAAGAAAGCCACAGGAAAAAAAAATAGGTAAAGGGAAACAAAAAACAGAATTGATATCCAGAACACATGTACATGCCAGGCAATATAATTTGTTTGTCCACACATAAAAATGAATGATATCAGAATTGTTCTTTAAAACAACACCTACTGACTGCTCTTGAACTCCATGACTAACTACTACAGTACAAGCTTATTTTTCACACAGGCACACACACATTCATGTTGTCAGGGCAAGTTAGGTATATCATGGGATGCACATGCACATACACTTTTAAGCCATATAAATACTGATTTTATAGTGATTTTAGCAAAAATATTATTTGAAACTGGCCAATTCATGCCAGATTAGTGACTACTGTTTTTCATGTTACTGGACAAAAATGCAGAGTAGTCTTGCAGAACAGTAACTGATTCAACTAAGCAAAGTCCTCTCTCTCTGTACTCTGTCTTGTATAGGTTACTGAAAGGCGATCTGTGCATGCTATGTAAGGCGTCCTTGGCTTCAGCTCTGAAGGACTTTTTGCACATTTGCAAAAAATAAACAGCATCAGAACCACAAGATCCAAGGATTTAAATTTTGCTTGTGACATAAGTAAGACATGCTGACGAGACAGATATGTGTTGCAGAAGATCCACATGCTCTGGAACAAGCTCTACATTCATGTGAAACAGAGTCTATCCCTAACCCTTTTTAAGTGCAACCTTGGCCAGTAGATGGCAAATCTGAAATTCACACACAGTCTGGCCCTCATGTCTCAGATAGAAGCAGACAGTACTGCCCAAACTGACATTCCCCACTCCACATAACGTAGAAACTTCCTAACATTCCCCCTCCTTCATGATACATAGGGACACAACTGGGTTGGATTGCAGAGCTAAGCTTATAAAGGACCCGGTTATTGTTAGCCTACTAAATATATGAACCTATAAAATGACAAGATGGAAAATTGCTTTAATTTGCAGACAGTTACCATCCTACCAGCAGTTACTGTCACTTACTTTTGCAATTTGGATGTCTGCTTATGGTAACAAGATGTCTGGTAATAAATGGAATCTTTTTGCAAACAATAAAGAATTGTAAGTTGCATCACATAAATTGCATTATTCTTGCAAAGGTATAATGAGCAAACAATGATTATTAATTTTCCTCCCTAGATAGAAACCTGATTTATAAATAAATTCTATGTGTATATCATACATGTCACTCTTATTTATAGAAGAAAAAAGAAAATTGGTCTGACCATTTTCTAGCAGAAGAGATCCAATGAACAGTAACCCAGCAAATGGAATTAAAAAAAATACAATGTAATAATTTGTTTACTGCTTGCATATAACAATCATGTATAATTCATTGTATGTATTGCTGGAGGAAAACAAAAACATTAATGATCACAGGCACTTACAATGCTGTACATTAATATACTTCTTAATGTTCTAAAAATGTCTATTGATACATAGTCTTTTCCTTTGAAAATAGTAGGGCTTTGCTACCCCTTTATTATTGGCTTGGAACATCTGGTAAGCAAATTAGTATTAAAGTAAAACCTGCACCCCAAAATGCAAAATTGTATGTTGTAAACCTGATCTCAGTCGGTAATGACAGAAGTTAAAAATTAAATACTTCTCATTGTGCATAATATTTTGACTGATTCTAAAGCCATCATTCAAGCTTGAAGCTTTTTATAAACTGTCTCTGATTTGGGGAGCGTTGTTGGCACACAGCTGAACCTTTTGTGCAGGAATTGTGAATAAAACAAAAAATAATGGGAAAGCAAGGGCACAGTTGCTGTTATGAATTTAGAAAGTTGATGGAATAATAGGGTTTGCATTAGCATGTACTTGCCAAAGAATATGGTGTCTGAAACTTAAATGTCTGTCATTATTTACTGACTTCAACCCTTTATTTGCCAAACAGTCACACATTTTATGAGAAGCAGAATAAAGATATGTGACAAAAATTAACTATCCGACACAACTGATAATTCTATTATCTCCATCGAAGGCAGTGCACAGAAGTGTACTTTAACTGTATCTGACTCCACTCCCCCGAAAAGATACTCTGCAGTTGCTGGTATCGCTCTTTCTCATGGATGATATTACTAGTCACTGGAGGATAGATCATAACAATTTCTGCCAACTGTACCTCTTAACTTAATCGTGCAATAATTCTGGACAAAAACAATAGGAGGCGACAAACCACCCAAATCAAGAACCAAATTTAAATATCACTTTTATAAACTTAAAAAGTTGCTAGTGTAACAAATTCTTCTGTAGCATGCAGTTAGTGATTTTTAATTTTGTAAACACAACTTTTATGAATAACATGCAAAATGTGTAACAAATCTCAGGTTTGATGTATTTAGGGCAAGTCTTGAACTGTTATGTCTTACAGGAATAACTGTGGTAATGATTGAGCCAAAGAGCAATTGTAACTTGCAGTTTAATCTCTAACATACAAAATACTTCCAACCACTTTTAATAACCATCACCTTCTAATTCCCATCAACAAACTGCAAAGTTAGTGTGCAGTTGCCTTTTCGAAACTTCTGAATAGTAGAGAAGTATGCTGGAAATCTTCCATGCAAGCTATTTCTTTACTCCACAGATAAACCTCACTAGCAAGGACTATGTGTTGCCTTATTATCCGTCAACACTTTAACATTTTCAACAATGATTGCCAGCCCTTTATTTTTATGTTTTGCAAATAAAACTTAAGATAATGGCAATTACAAAGACAATAGTAAAAAATGAAAAAAGGAACAGTGACCAATGAAATGTACAGTTGCAGTATATTACCTTAGTAAACAAGCTTGCTTCCTTGTAAATTCTATCCTTACGCATCCCTGGAGGTAGTACAGTTTTCAAAGGGTATCTAAAATTGTGGCATTCTGCAAAAAACTAGACTGTAGAGAAGTAAGCTGCAAGTCTTCCAAACAAACTACTTCATACTCCGCTGGTTAACCTCACTAGTAAGAGCTACCTTTTGCCTCGTTTTTTCTGAACAACTTTCAAAAGTGATTGCTGGCTGTTTATTATTGTCTCTCTCAAGCAAAGCTTAAGAAAATTGCATTTACAAAGTCAATTAAAAAAAAAGGAAAAAAATGATCGCTAAAAACTAACTATTGCAATGTTACCTTAATGAGCAAGGCTGCTTTCCTTATATTTCTGTCTTTGCATGCTCTGGAGGTAGTACACTAGCAAAACACATCCCACTGAAAACACTGCAGAAAAATAAAAAAGTTTCCGAGAAACGTGCACCAGAATGGATGTAAATGAATCCTTGGATTGCTGACATCACATTGTGGTTGTCTCCAAGCTTCTTGGAAGCAATGATGTTAGCATGGGGGTGGGGAAACTAAAAAATAGATTTTCTGAATAGTAGCCATGATGTAACCGAATGGTCAGCCGTAGGTGCTGTTTCACAACCCTGAGATGAATCTGATTGCTCTGCTTCATTTACTGTATGCTGAAAAACAGTCAGAATCAAGCCTGTAATATACTGTCTCTTTAATGTTTAAGAACACAGTTGCCAGTTAGGGACAAAAAAAATGGTCAGGATGAGGATCATTGCAGTAAAGAGCATCTTTTAAAGCTTCTTGGTTTCTTTTCTTTCCGTCCTTTTGTCATTTGACTTTATATATTCCTTTAGTGTCTCACTTGTTTTAGACACTTCTGAATACGTTTGATTTACTGTTTCCCCTAAATTACCGAAAGTCATCTCCTGTACCAGAGCTAAAACCAGAACTGCTCTTTGCTCTTCCCCACCAGAGTTGTTTTCTTTTCCATTTCTAGCTGATTTTCTTTTTCTCTACATTTAAACTTTGCAGAGTTCCAGCGTAGTAAAGACCAGTAATTAAATTTTATCGAGATTGTCAACTTTTAGTGGCTTTTTGCACAACTTTTATTTTTCACACTACTAGAGGCTAGAAGCCGGTTCATTGTCAAATGGGGCCCTGGGCGGAGTAATGGACCAAGCCCTCCCACAACCATTCTATTGTCACATTAATTTGCTGTCTCTCCCCATTTAACATAAACACTATTCAAACCTGTCAGTCTGCATACTATTTTCTCAACTTTTACAAGGCTTACAGAGATTTGATTGTAAAAGCTTTATTTCAGTTTTATAGCACAAACACTGATGGCTTTTTGTAAAGAAAACAAAACACAATAGTCTTACATTGGAAACAGACTTAGCATGAGCAAAAGTAAACATCTCTTCCATTGAAGCTCACATTCATTCAAAATACATCTGGCCAGTGACAGATTATGTACATTTATATCCGCAAACATCCCCCAAATTCAACAGTTACATCTACATTATTGAGTGCATCATTCTCCGATGTCGATGTTAAAAATGAATAATGTCCAAAGTCACATATTTCAAGTGTGTTTCACATAAACAGTAGCCAAAGTATTCCAGCTTAATTCTCTTGAGCATAGACACAAGTGCCATGCACACTAGTTTTGCAGCCAGATTATTTGTTTAAAAAATACTAGATGGTAAAAGGATAAGGTACTTTCATCTGCAGTGAACCTCCCACTTCCACCAGCAGTTATAACCACTTTGTTGATTGTGTACACCCATTATTGTTATGAAGAAATAAGTTACATGTACTTTATTGGTAGCTTTGGATGAACTACTTGAAATTGTATAAAGACCACTCGCATCATACCATACGATCCAGCTATGTGTAGCACTCCTCATCCTCCTGAATATTACATATGTTGTTCCCACAATTTCTATTTACTTCTATGTAATTTGCTGCTTCCCTTTTCTAACGATCCATCTTCCAGTTATTTATCTCTTTTATAGTATTTAGTACCTCAAATACAGTTGGTGTAGACTTTGATGTCCATTTTCCAGTAATTGCTTTTTGGCAGCGAACAGAATTAAACTTAATGGAGCCTTACTGTGTATAGGCAGTTCAGATCCTGTATACCATCTCAGAAGAAACATTTCCTTACTTACAGCCATTTGCTCACCCAATATTTCTGATAGAGTGCTCTGTAGAGAATATTTAAAATCTGCCAACTCATTACTCTCCAAAAACATATGTTCTCATTTACCCCTATCTTCTTTATTACACCTCTAACATGTGCTATCTACCTGAGGAAATTTAATTTGAAGTCTGCTTGGGCTATAAACATATCTATGCAAACACTTCCAAGCAAAGATCTTAAATCTTCTAGAATCAGTTGCATACTTGGGAACCATACATATGCCTTCCCATTGTTTTCTTACAAATTGTTTTTCCAGTTTCTCTTCCCAACCTTCTGTGATTGAGCCTTATAGTTATCATGCAATATTTCATATGCATTACTAATTATCCCTTTTTAATAGCTGCTGCTATTCTGAATTCAACTAAAAACTAACAGGGCAGGTCTTTCACTGAAAATCCCCCTATCCCTTTCTCTTTGCCTGTACTCAGTGATCAATTCCTGGTAAGAAAGGCAGTCTCTAGCCTGCAATCCAAATGTCTTCTTGATCTCAACTCACTCTGTTACCTTTCCTGCTTGAGTTATTTGCTCCCAAAGTATTGGTATCTTTGCTGGGTTTCTCCAGTAAAGTCCAGCCCCCTCTTGCCTATTTTCTCTATTTCTGTTTACAGTCATCCTTGTTGGCAAGATCCCCTTTCCCCAATCTCATATTGGCTTAGTTCTTAGAATACTTTTTGCTACTTTATGAATATAAAGTTCTGTATGGCTGTTATTATTATCCTTATGCATCTGCATCCAAAATCCCTCTCTCTGTCTCTCCCTCCATATTTCTTGAATGTCTCACTTGCTTCATCATCATCAGTTTTCACTTTGAATTGTAACCTTCTGCTTGTGTTATGTATGTGAGCCTTAACTGTGTCGATCTAAAATATTTCTTCAAATCAGATAAACCTAAGCCACCTTCTTCGATTGGAAGGATCAACTTAATTCTTGCCTTTTTTTTTCCATCTCATAAAAATTCCTTCATTTCTGTACTAGTTATTGTCCACAACTTCTCCTTGGGTTGATAAAAGTATACTTGACCTTTATATAAAAACTAAAGGGGCTAAAACATTTTCACTGCTTGTATCGTATTATCCATAAATAATAATTTCCATTTTCTCAGTTTTTGTATTATCATGTATTGAGTCTCTTCCCACATATTCTTAGCTGCCAAAACAGAAGCCTTTTTAAACCTTACTCCAAAATACTTCATCTTATTATGTCTCCATAAATATGGGTATTGCTGAACCATTTCAAGTGTAGGAAGATATTTTACAGCTATAGCCATAGTTTTATCCTCATTAATTTTATATTCTGAAAAGACTTGAAACTGTATCAAAATGTCCCACAACACTATGTCCTTTTCTGGATTTATCAAACACTGTAAGAACCTTTCCACCAGGTGCTCTCAGTGGAATAAACATATAAAAATATTCCCCATATCTTTTAAACTTAGTAAATCAAGTAAGAAATCCACTCCAGGATATGTTGGAATTTGCAGTTTCTTCATTAGTAAGCACAGACGAGCGATCCATAAGACTTGATGGTTAATTTAAGAACAATTTACTTAAATAGCAGTTGAAGTGAAAGTGATAAAGTTTCTACTGTAAATACAAATCAGTCCAGCTGTAGTAAAAAGCAACCCACACTCCTACCCTTAAAATAAAGTAATAAAAAGGATCCAAGCTAACCTAAAATACCATGTTATTCAGTATTCCTAAAAATTTGTCTCTCTCTGTTTATTGCATCCTTATAAAACAAAAATCATAATCATAAAATTATGTTTTCACCATATTAATTTACTCAAACCTTTTAATTAAAATCACTTTCAGTTCTGTTTAAGGTCGGTGCACTCCAGAAATTCCAAATGTATTTGTCAATCAGAAGTAAGAAAGAGTTCAAACTACTAAAAAATGTAGCTTGATCATTTGCATTAATATCTAGAGTCAATTCTAAGAGCAACAAACTTGTAAATTATAACAATATGGAAAAGTGATGATAAACTGATAACTGCGTTTGTCATATTTAAGTCTTATTTAAGTGTTAAATGCTTTAGGTAGCTAGACAATGCAAGCTTCATGCTGGGGAAACAGAAAAATGTGTAAAATATGATGTTAAGTTGTCTATCTCGCCTTCATTCTTGCTGGTTGGGTTCGGAGCCGATCCTCGGCTATGACTCGGCCATCTTCAAAAGCTCGAGAGCTGCTTACTGGCTCGAGGCCCCCCTATATCCCATGAAGCCTGGTGCTAGATACCCAGATCTCGTTTGCCGCTTCTGCTGCGAGGTTGTTATACTGGCTCAGGTCATATAAAACTTTATTATTATTGTATTTTTTTTGTCAAAACTGTAGTTTTTAGTGTAGAATTAGTCGTTAGATTAGACTGTTGTATTGTAGCTAGTTTCTTCTCTAGACCCGTTTACTTTTCCCCAAGAAACTCGTTTAAGTTAGAGAGTTTCCCCTCCCCACTTCTCTCCCTTTCCTTACCTCAGAAAGGTTTTCCGTTTAAGTTAGAGGTTAACCTTTTATTTCTATCTCCTTCTTAAAAAAAAAAAAAAAAAAAATATTCTTTTATTAATCACTGTTAGTGTTTAGTGATATTTATCTATAGTGTTTGTTGTAGTAGTGCTTGTAGCTGGTTGTGGTAACTGTAGTGTGTAAAATTTTAGTGGTTGGTTACTTTAACCTTTCTGTGTGTGTTCTTGTCCTTGGTTTTCTTCCAGGATGTCCAAGGATCCTAAACCATCCAGATTCAAGAAGTGTGACTCATGCTGTCAGAAGATGTCTCTGACAGATGGTCACACTTCTTGTGTTTATTGTCTGGGCGCCGTGCACCTGCAGGACTCTTGCTCGATCTGCCATGCTTTCAGTCCAAGAGTCCTGCAGGAGCACAAAAATAAATTGATCCTGAGTGGTTTGCTTAAACCCCAAGATTCACCGGCGAAGGCTCAGCCTGTGAAATCTTCCAGGCCACCTAAACCCTCGGCTCCCAGTTCAGAACCATCATTGGGTGAAGCCATACAATCCATCTCGACTCCGGCTGAAACCAATGTCACTCCCTCCCAGTCAGCTCCGACACGTTCTTCGGAGCCGGCTGAGAGTCGGAATAGATCCAGGTCTCCTTCTCTGGAGTCAGTACGTTCGGCTCCGAAGTCGCCTCTGCTCCAATTGGAGTGTAGTCATGGCTCATCCCACTCTTCTCGGTCCTCTAGACTTTCGGACCATGACTTGGAAAGAGTGGTCAGTAGGCTGTTAAAATTGCAGGCCCTAGCCAAAATGTTGTCCAGCCCTCCTCATCAGGAGTCGGCTCCGTCCACAGCTGTAGATATTTCTCCTCCGACTCATCCTATGAGCTCGGAGCCGGAGTTCGTTGGGGTTCGAGTCGTGGAACCTTCGGCTCCGATACCCTCTCTTTCGGTTCCATCGTCTGCTCCGATCCCTTCCATGGTACCTTCCCTGGAGGGATCTGGGCGCCGAGACTCCCTCGTTGGCTCCGAGGGGGCGAGTGGCATCGGACCCTTGTCCGACCCCGCTCTCCCCCTCGGGGCTTCAGCTCAGGTGAGCTCGGCTCCCACATCTGCTCGGAGCCGTCCCCCTCAGTGCGGGGAGGGCTTCTGGTTTCTTCAGAGCTGGAGCCCTCTCTGTGTCCGGGCAGGGACGCCTTTGAGGTGATGAGGAGTGTACTGGCCCCTGAGCCAGTCCCACAATCGACCCCATCGGCTCCTCCCCCTAGGGTGCCTGCGTCAGCCTCTGCCCCTCTTCCAGACCCCAAGCGTGGGGATCCAGCGCTCCAGGACACCCCTTTGGGTGTATCCTCCTCTTCCAAGGCCTCCCCTGATCATTCAGAAGAGCCTCCTCGCAAGAGGAAATGCAAGAGGAAGCATGTTGACTCCCCCGAGTCTGTCACATCGGATACTGACTTAGAGGAGTCGGAAGGGTCCCTAAGATCCCCCTCTGAAGATGTCTCCTTCTCAGACATCCTTGAGATGCTTAGTCAGAGGGGAACTGGACTACCCTAAGCCCTTCCGAGGATGAGTCGGTATTCCTGGACGCGTTTGGATCCCGAACTTCCACCTCCTGGGTGTCTCCGCCTTTCGACCCACTGATGTCTGTGGTGGCTTGGAAGGCGTGGACAGCTCCAGACACAGTGGAACCAACCCCTAGAAGACCTGCCAAATTCATTACTGCACCGCAGGACAAACAGTTCTTGACCAAAGGTGTCCCCGTTGATGCCATGGTGGTAGCAGCGGCCACAAAGAAGGAGTTGGCTGAATCTTCATCTGTCCATCCCCCTAACAAGGAGTCCAGGACGATGGACAGATATGGGAAGCGGATGTTCTCTTCAGCGACCTTTTCCATGCGGTCCCTGAATTACCTGTGCCACTTTACCCATCTTCAGAGGGATCTCCTGAAAGAGCTTGGAGATACCCTCCAAGGTCCATCAGCTGAGGGGGCCCAAGCTAAGGCAGCCTCCCAGCTGGCGACTCTTAATTCAGTGGTAAACTCCTCCATGAGGCTCATTTTGTATGCAGGAAAAGTCGAAAACTTGTACAAACCAGATAAAAAGTAAAAAAGTCACGGCTTGGAACCAAGGTAGAAGAAACCAGCTTTATTTCGACAATAAAATCCAAAGATTCATCGGCACCAAAATAGATCCCATTCACATCAAGGGCTTTCACCCAGGACCTCCCAGGCTTTATCAAGATACACACCCATCTTTTTTACTTTACTTTTATAGCACTTGTGACTAAAAACTCATTGGAGATAATTGAACAATTATATAATTGTTGAATACAAAGTTAAAGAAATCTTACTATTTCTAAACTAATCCATACAACCTTACATTTGTATTATGTGAGTCTGAACATTAAAAAAGTGCCTTAAAAATCCATTACTGACTGTGCTATTATAGTTATAAAGTACACATTTAAAAATCCAAATGGTTTAGTGAAATGAAAGTAGGGATTACTATGTACACACAACCAATATTTACATTTTCATGATTTTAGTATTGATTGTTTGAATTCTTAGGACTTTTAGATTTTTAAATGTGTACTTTATAACTGTAATAGCACAGTCAGTAATGGATTTTTAAGGCACATTTTTAATGTTCAGACTCACATAATACAAATGTAAGGTTGTATGGATTAGTTTAGAAATAGTAAGATTTCTTTAACTTTGTATTCAACAATTATACAATTGTTCAATTATCTCCAATGAGTTTTTAGTCACAAGTGCTATAAAAGTAAAGTAAAAAAGATGGGTGTGTATCTTGATAAAGCCTGGGAGGTCCTGGGTGAAAGCGCTTGATGTGAATTGGATCTATTTTGGTGCCGACGAATCTTTGGATTTTATTGTCGAAATAAAGCTGGTTCATTTTGTATGCAGCTGATGGTGCGAGTAGAGCCGCAGGCACAGGGGTGGCCCTAAGGAGGCATGCTTGGATGCGGCTATGTAACGTTGCGGTACCTTTCAGAGCGTCTTTCACCAACACCCCCTTTGATGGTTCCTCTCTTTTCGGATAACAGGTGAAAGATACCCTTACCAGGTGTGAGCAGGAAGGCAAGACTCTCTCTGCCATAGGAGTCCGTTGTTCCACTCCTTCCAGACCATATCCTAAGGGTCAGAAGAGTAGAAGGATGTGGTTCCGGAAATCCTAGGGAACCTTGCCAGACACACGTGGTGAGTTCCCATCCAGGGGCAGAGGAGGGAACAATAACAGACGCTGCCCTCATGGCAGAGAGGGTCCGCAAAATCAGGGCAGCAGAGAATCTTTCTCTGATAAGCCCTTCAAGCATCCCTGCAGGGTTGCCCAGCTGCCCACCTCTGGAAGCAATCGGGGGAAGATTATCGCTGTACCCAAGAGCCATGCAAGACATAACACAAGACAAATGGGTACAGTCTGTCATATCCGGAGGCTACAGAATTCCCTTCGTTCGCACCCCCTTAAGGTCAAACAAGTCCCTTCCAGATGTTCCACCCAATCTAAGGGACCAAGCAGTGCGAGAAGTCTCAAAATTACTAAGAAAAAGGGCCATCCAGCAAGTTCCCAGCAGACCAGCAAGGATCCGGAATTTACTCAAGGTTCTTTTTGGTACCAAAAAAGACAGGGGACTGGAGACCCATTTTGGATCTCAGCAGATTAAACAAGTCTGTACAAAGAACGAAGTTCCGGATGGTCACGCTTCAGTTCATTTTACCCTTCCTGGGTCAGGACAATTGGATGTGCTCCATAGATCTTCAGGATGCGTACTACTACATCAAAATGGACAGCCACTCCAGAAGATTCCTTCGCTTCCGGCTGGCAGCCAGCCATTATCAGTTCAGAGCTCTGCCCTTTGGTCTCACCACAGCCCCCAGGGCATTTACCAAATGTATGGCAGTAGTTACCACTCACCTGAGATGGCAAGGATTCCAGGTGTTTCCATATCTCGACGACTGGCTCCTCATTGCTACCACCAGACATCACCTTCTGCGAGCCGGAGACTGCACTATCGACACTTGCTCCAGGTTAGGTATCACAATAAATTTCCAAAAGTCTGCATTGTCGTCCTGTCAATCTATCACCTTTATAGGCGCAAATTTAAATACCAAAGACATGTTAGCGGGCCTCCCACCAGACAGGGTGTTAGTGATTCGTCAGCATGTCAAGGCTTTATTAGCATGCAAAAGAATTCAAGCCATGTTTGTCCTTCAAACTCTGGGTCTCATGGCAGCAGCGATTGTACTTGTCCCTCTAGCTCGTTTTCACATGAGGATTCTCCAGTGGCTTCTTTTCACCCAATGGTCCTTCCAGCAACTTCCCATGTCTTACATGATTATGATCACTCAAGCATGCAAGAAGCACCTTGCATGGTGGATGGTCTCCACATCAGTGCTCCACGGCAGACCATTTTTTCTCCCCCCTCCAGTGGCTACGGTGACCACGGATGCCTCCCTGATCGGGTGGGGGGGCATTATCAGGGCAGAACAGTCCAAGGCACTTGGCAACCTCATGAGTATCATCTGCACATAAATGTCTTGGAGATGAGAGCCATGCTTTTAGCATTGCAGGCACTTCAGGACTCTCTTCCTACCAGGACCATTGCAATTCAAACAGACAATATGTCTGTAGTGTGGTACATCAGCAAGCAGGGTGGAACCAGGTCCTACCCCCTATGTCGAGAAGCACTCAGACTCTTGGCAGTGGGCGATCTCTTCCCAACGGTTTCTGATTGCAACGCACATCCCTGGGAGGTCCAACGTCATAGCAGACAGACTGAGCAGAGCAATTCTCATGTCTCACGAGTGGTCTCTGAACCAGGTAGTTGCGGACCAAATCTTCTGCAAATGGGGCCAACCTTGCTGTGACCTTTTTGCAACTCCCTTCAACAGCAAGTGCAGCAATTTCTTCTCTCTCCTTCCACTTCCCGGGCATTCCCCCAGAGACGCTCTAGTCCACGATTGGCCTCAGGGACTTCTTTATGCATTCCCTCCTTTTCCCCTCATCCCGAAGCTAATTCAGAAAGCTACCGTTTTGGGTTGCAAAATGATCCTCGTTGCTCCTTACTGGCCTCGACAAATATGGTTCCTGTTCCTGCATCGCTATATTCTCTAGCAGCCTTGGACTCTGGACCTAGTTCTAGACCTCCTGATTCATCAATCGGGCGGGCTGCAACAATCCCTACACTCTCTCCAGCTCACTGCTTGGTTGCTCCACTTCCAACCTTAGCCAGGCTCCCAGATATCTCCCCCTCTGTGTGCAAAATCCTTTTGTCATCACACAAGACTACAACATGAAAAACTTACTCTGGTAAGTGGAAACGTTTTTCTTCCTGGGCAGAGGCAAAAAGTATAGACCCCTTTTCAGCCCCTGTGCACTACATTTTAGAATTTCTTGCGGAGCTCTTCCATGCTGGGTCCGCTTCCACTACAATTAGAGTTCAGTTAGCTGCAAATTCAAATTTTCACATTGGCCTGTCGGAAAACAATATCATGTCCCATAAGCTGTGTAAAGCCTTTCTCAAAGTAACCACTCTGCTCAGGCCCCCAGTGAGAGATCCTCCACCACCGTGGGATCTAAATTTGATTTTAGC